>NC_051435.1:24887617-24897225 GCF_001649575.2 Kryptolebias marmoratus | reverse complement strand
CCCGCGGAGGGTGAGAAGGGAATTTTTTTTTTTTTTTATAAAAACCTATATGCAGACATGTGTATCTTGTGACTTTGATCCAAGCAGCATGACAAGATTATTTAGGTGAGCTGCACTGCAGTCTTTATCACTACCTGCGTACGCCTTTGTGGTTATGTTTTTGCTTTAATATTTATCCTGAGATTTGTTTTTGTCCAAGCAGGATTTCATTACTGTTCTCTGCTCCGAATGCAACTTTACTGTACATCAAAGGTCCCCAAACTCCAGGCCGCGAACCAGTACCAGACTGTGGGTCATTTGGTACCAGGCCGCAGAGAAAGAATAATTAACTTACAGTATTTCTGTTTTTTTTATTTTCGGAGTCTGAACGACATTTATTATGAAAAACTGACTGGATTCACTCCACTACATCTGTCTACGACTCACTCCAAATGCATGTCAAAATGCTTATCTAGGTCGTGTGATACGTTACCGCTAAAAACAAACCCACAAGCAGCAAAATGAGTAAAAAACAAACATCTCTGTAAGCTCTAGATGGGACCGTCTAATTACTGAGAAACAGGCACAGGGCTCCCACTGATTCAGTGTTATGAGTTGTATTCTTTGTGCACTTTATATTTGTGGTGTATCTTATTTTAAAGGGCATGTTTAAACATTGCCATATTGACCAAAGAGCATTAGGGGGTGGAGAGGGTCTTATTCATGTTGATAACGCAATACCAGGACGCAGCTAACAAAGCTGAGTACATGTTGGATTTACGTTTTTTGTTTTAAAAAATACCCCTGTTTTCATGCCAGTCGTATCATTATTTTCTTTTGTTGTTTTTCTCCTCCACACCTTTAAAGGCCGGCCCATGAAAATACTGTCTGATAATGAACCGGTCCCTGGAGCTAAAAAGGTTGGGGACCGCTGCTGTACATAACTTAATTATTTGCTAAACTGTGCAGATAAACAAATAGTTTTTAAATCTCCACTGACAAAAGTCCAGACATTAACAGAGAAAAGAAAACACAAGAATGTGCACACATATACAAATGCACTACAAGCTCGTAAAAGCTTCCACCCACAGGTTTATTGACATGAAAACGTGCACCCCTGCCAAACATCCTTTTACCAGAATTCAGCTGACTTTAAAATTTGATCAAACTCAGACACTGTTTTTATTCCTGGATTAAACACACTCATGTGTGTATGTTATCAAATATGCATCACCCGAGAAAATGGGGCTTGTTTATTCTTAGTTAATCTGTGCTCTGATTGAAAACAAACATGGCATGTGTAGCCATTTCCCTGCAACAATTTGTCAGTTTGTCTGCAGTAAACCACAGCAGCGGCAGCAGGCTGAAGAATCCAGGAATCAACAACTGCCCATCTCTGTGTGTGGTGTGAGGTTAATGCCTGTCTCACACACATACACACACTTACACAAGATTACATGCATGCATGGGCACATTTACACACAAACAGCTGTTTAGAATTACACAACCATGGCGATGAACTCACTGAGAGAGCTAGACTCATGTAACATTCAAAGATGGATGAAAATGTAGAAATTTCTTGTAAGGTTGTACAAGGTTGCTGTCTGCAGTTGGATGAACAACTGCAGGGTCAATACTATCAGTAACAGATGGGTTTTTTTTGCCTAAAAAGGATGAGCTGTGTAATTTGAGCTACAAAAGAAGATAAATTATACTGTGGTTTGATGTACTTTTTCATTTCAGTCAGCCCCAACGTTTCTAAATGTGTGCTATATACTGTATTTAAAAATTTGCTTGAAAACTTGCTGTTTTTTAAAACTCTCTAATTCTTGCAAGGCATGCATTTTCTTCATTTATGACTTTTTTGTTCTTTCTTTTTTTACTTTTTTCATAAGAGATGGTAGAAAACATCAAAGGATGTTTTAAAGGGACAAAATCAGTTGCAAAGCTGACAGTGCCCTTAAGATCAAATCAAGAACTCAAGTCAGTAGTTCAGTAGTTGTCTATAAAATCCTGATTGTGAACATCACAAACATGAATGAAGACAAGGAGAAGACCTGGTGGAGTTCAACGTGCACTGTAGATGAGCTTAACTTTATGCTGAGAACTTGGACACAGGTCTGGCTTTGGTTATAGACCAGTTATAGGCCAGAGACCAGTTAGACTGCAAGAGCAATCCCGACACCTATAGTCCCACAGCAACCTTCACAGTAGCTCTCGGGAAACACAATTGTAAGCCTTCTCCAGGTCACCAACACTGCAAGGGTAAAGATCTGGTCCACTATTCCACAATCTAGAAGAAAGCCACACTGCTCCTTTTCAAACTGAGGTTCAACAATCATTCAAGCCCTCCTTTTTAACTCCTTTAAACTTTCTTGGAAAACTGAGCAGCATGATCTCCTGACACATTCTTTGGTTCCCCTTTTTAAAAATTGACCCCACCGTAATCTGTCACTCATAGAATTTATCCTGGTCCTCCGTGTAACACTGAAGAGACTTGTCAACCACATGCCCTCTCCAAGTTAGTCCCATGTCCAAGTTTTTGGTTCTGCAACAACGGAACCCTCAGTCTGTCCGTCCATCAGGTAAATGTCCGCTGCTTCAGGGATGCTTCCTGGAACACTCAAGGCCTAAAGTCCTACTTCTCTATCTTAATAGCTTCTACCAGTGCTATTATTGTCCAATGGTCCAATAGGTACCAATAATGTTTCAACAACAGCTTCTGGAAGCTGCATTTGCAAGATAGTCTTTGAACATAGTTCATTTAGATCAGAGGTTCGTGGGCCATTTGGTACGATGCCGCACAGAAATAATAATTACCGTGTTTTCCGGTCTATAAGGCACACTTAAAAGCCTTCAATTTTCTCAAAAAACAATAGTGCGCCTTATAACCCGGAGTGCCTTATATGTGTAAGAAGTCATAATGTTTTAGTACAACTTTGGTAAACTACAAAGCCGCACCGCTTGCAGCATTAGGCCCCCACATACTCGGGCGTACTGTGTGTACTCCTTGAGCCACGTGGACTCCGGGCGGACTGTCTGCGGACTTCATACTCGAGTGTACAGATTGCCTAAAATTCTCCTGTGACAAATTTCAGTCATGGCGTCCCCGGATGAGGAGGAAGAGATCGCTTGCCTCTTAGCTTTAAAAAAGAAAAGAAAAGAAGGTGCCTTTAGCCCTGTTTCTTCAGCACCAGGGCAGCCACCGCACACCTGCCAGTGCTGCACAGAGAGCAGCAGTCATGCTGTGCACTGGCGCCGATTCTCACCTGAGAGTGGTTGGTGTCGCACACAAAACAGTTCAGTATGAACTGGGCAGTTTATTTTGCGACAAAGAGTACGCGTATGCAGTCATAAAAATTGATTTTTGCGCGGACGTGTCTGGCGAATGTCCGCTTCGAGACCGCCTTGAGTTTGCACGGACCTCCACGGAGTGAAGTACGCCCATGTATGTGGGGGCTTTTACATTGGTGCATTATTTCCAGAATAACAGGTGGCTTTTTTGTTTCGCTTAATGCGCCCGTTGCGCTCTATATATGACAAAAGTTTGAAAAATGGACTATTTATTGACAGTGCCCCTTATAATCCAGCGCGTCCTACAATGCAGAAAACACAGTAATTTACAGTATTTCCATTTTATTTATTTTAGGGGTCTGAACGACATTTATTTTGTAAAATGACTGGATTCGCTCTACTACATCCGTCTATGACTCACTCTTGATGCATGTCAAAATGCTTATCTAGGTCACATGATACGTTACCGCTAAAAACAAACCCACAAGCAGCAAAATGAATAAAAAACGAATGTCTCTGTAAGCCCTAGATGGGACCATCTCGTTACTGAGAAACAGGCACAGGGCTCCCACTGATTCAGTGTTATGAGTTGTATTCTTTGTGCACTTTATATTTGTGGTGTATCTTATTTTAAAGGGCATGTTTAACCATTGCCATATTGACCAGAGAACATTAGGGGGAGGAGAGGGTGTTATTCATGTTGATAACGCAATACCAGGACGCAGCTAACAAAGCTGTGAGTACATGTTGGATTTATGTTTATTATGTTTTTAAAAATACCTCTGTTTTCATGCCAGTCGTATCATTTTATTTTGATGTATTTATCCACCACACCTTTAAAGGCCGGTCCATGAAAATACTGTCTGATAATGAACCGGTCCCTGGAGCTAAAAAGGTTGGGGACTGCTGATTTAGATTACATTTCCTCAACCTCCCCTGGGATGCATGTAAACCAATCCTGGAGGTAAGAATTAAAGATCTTACAAATAAGGGCCTCCAACAGATATTTCCTGCTCACCCTCACTACTTTCTTGGGTTTACCAGGTTTTTCCAACAGTCCCACCAACCCCCCACCTCCTCCACCCACCCTTCAGCCAAATAACCACCACTAGGTGATCAGTGGACATCTCTGCCATTCTCTTTACCCAAATATCCAAGACACAGGGCCACAAGTCTGATGATGTGAATACAAAGTTGATCACTGACCTTTGTTCATTTACATTTATGGACCAACCTATGCTTGAATATGATGTTTGTTATAAAAAGCTCATGCTTATCACAATAGTCTAATCTGCTTAATATAATGAAAGTTTAAAAAACAAAATTTAAGATCTTTTTGACCAAAAGAGACGTTATTGTTGATAAAGCCTCTTTTTTAAAAAAAAAAGACTTAGATAATTTACATAAATGAACCAGAAATAAAGACAAATGCAAAGGTAATCCAATATGTGCTTTTAGTAGAGCATCTTGAGATTTAGTAGTGTTTTTTTTCTAACTGACTAAAAAATTTTAAGTGCTGATGCATTTAGAATCATGGTGGGACTGTAACTGAACCCTGGGAAAAGGTTTGCCCACACGCCAGCATTGGAATAGTTTACTCATTTCAAACAAACAGAGTGAATCAGATTTGCAACATGAGGAAGATTAATGTTGGAGTGGCTCTTCGTGATCCCTTGATACCTGAAGTCACACTGTATTTAAATCCCACACTCCAGCACTTGGGCCAAGGTTTGATCCTGATCCAGTAAATGTTTGGTCCACAGCCCGTCAGACGTAGGCAGTAGCTTTACTGTAAACACAATTATGCTAACTGTGGCAGGATACAGTGACCACAT
Source organism: Kryptolebias marmoratus (assembly GCF_001649575.2). Taxonomy (NCBI): domain Eukaryota; kingdom Metazoa; phylum Chordata; class Actinopteri; order Cyprinodontiformes; family Rivulidae; genus Kryptolebias; species Kryptolebias marmoratus. Next base: position 24,892,117 of record NC_051435.1, on the reverse strand, counting down.
GAAGAGAGAAAAACGCTCATGCAAAATACTTGCACAGGCATTTTCACACTCACTACTTACTCACTTACATGCTCATAAAGCACAACACAGCACTCATCCGCACCTGCAGTCTCATGATATGAACCCACTGGCTACTCACATGAGTACACAACTGCATATCACAAACAACTTCCTTTGTGGTTGATGTAATTAGAAAGCATGCTGGGAGACTGAAACAAGGTGGCTGGCCTCCACACTGCACATACACACACACACACCCACACACACAAAAAAACTAAAACACAAGATTTACAGACCAAACACCCCACAGATGGTTACCTCTGAGGCGTTTAACAAAATCTGTAGGGAGAACTATTCATGAAAACACACAAAACAGAAAAAAGCAAAATTTTGAAAATATTTTGATAGCTAATTGTGGCTTGCTAACTAATTCATACATGCATATCTTTTAAGACCCACACACATTGTGCAGTGTCTCACCTCAGACATGCATCTGCTCGGCCAGTTGTGTCATTTACAGAATAACACATCATTCTTTCCACTGTGGGAGTGGGCTGGGCTTTCTTTGGTTTCAGATTCAGTGTACTCCCTCCAGCCAACACACTCAAACACACACACACACACACACATACACACACCCATGTTCCCCATAACTCTTCACTTTAAGGAAACCCTCCTCAACTGTATTCCAGGAACATTAACACTCCTTGCTTGCTTTCAGCCCAGCTGACAGATTTATCTTCACTGTGATCAGTTCAGACTGGGAAAAGATTAATGCTGACAGGAGGGGAAAAGTTCAGATGTACTCACATGTGTCACTACTTTTGCAAAGCCCTCTTGTTTCTTTGAGTTGACGCTGACCAGGCTTCAAACAAGATTATTTATTTTATTTGGGAGCTTCACATTTCCCACAGAACAGGATCCGTTAGTTTTATTATTCACCACAAAGTCAAGTTAAAAGGCTGTGTTAAATCAAACAATCTGCCATCAGGATTGTTGCTGTCCTTAACCTAAAAAAGCAGCTCTTGAGTTGGATTGTGGCTGCAGATATTACTGAGCCACGTTCACACAGTTCCAACTATCATTTGTGTTGTTAGATCTTGTGTTCGAGGCTGAGAAAACCTCAGTGTGCCTGTTAGACACAAGGATGTAAAGCATTTTCAGTGCTGCAACACAGATGGCATTTTGTTTATCTGCAGCTCACAGTATGGCGATAACAATCTGTGTCAGATCCAGTAAAAAAATGTTAAAAATTGAAATTGAAACCTTATGTGTGCTGCTTTTGATTTGAAAGGTCATGAGGCTGAAACCTCCCACAGATACCCTCAAGTAGTGGCTTTGCATTTTTTTCTGCTTCCTATGTCAGAGATGGCTCTAAATACGCTTTCAGTGTTAGGTAAAATTACAGTGTTCTTTTTTTGCAATGAACACAAAGTTAGTCTGTATTTTAAAAACATCAAATTGTCTAAATACAGCTCACTTAACTTGAAATTAAGTGGTAAAAGCACATTTATTTCATAATTTCTGCTCAATGTTTATATTACAAAAGTTTCAAGTTTGAAAAATCTTTTTTTAAGTGATTTGTAAAGTAAAAAGCCAAAATCACATTTTATCACATAAGTGCCCTTTATTGAAAAAACTACATGTTAAAAAATATGCTCACAACATACTAAGAAGTGACTACATAATAAGCTATCTGAGGCCATGTGAAAAATACATGTTTAGCAGCAGATAGAGTGATTCTAGTATCACATACAAATTAATACATTGGTACATTTAATTTTCTCAGGCTGTTCCTATATTTGTTTTCTTTGTTTTACGTTGCTTTATTTTAATGTTAACATGGTTTGAGAGACCGGAAAGAGACAGAAAAACAAAGAATGGCCAGGTGAAGTTTCTGTAGAAGGAAAGACCAAGAAAAACACATGTTAATTATAGAATTAATTACAAATACAAACTGGAGAGTAGTGCAAGTAAAGACAGCTGCAGAGAGAGAAAATGTGATCAGTTTGTCCTCCAAGGGATAAGCTAAGGGATAGCTCTGGAAACCCAAGTCGACTCTTGATAACTGACAATTATCAGACTCACATTCTTTGGAAACTCTATGAACTACAAGTAAACCTGCAGTCTGAAAACAAAGTGCTCTGTGAGAAAAATATGGAACAATGAGATCTTTATTATCATATGGAGCTTGGTTGTTGAGAGCTTTGTATGTTAGAAATTAAATTTTAAATTATATTCTGAATTTGACAGGGAGCCAATGTAGAGAAGCTAAAATTGGAGCAAGATAATCCCTCCTTCTAACTTTCATCAAAAGTCTAGCAGCATCGTTTTGGATCAACTGAAGACTTTTTAAAGAGTTTTTTGGACAACCAGATAATAAAGAATTACAATAGTCCAGCCTAGACTTGATAAATGCATTTAAAGGTTTTTCTGCATCATTTTGAGACAAGATGTTTCTAAATTTTTGTGATACAAGCAAGTGGAAGAAAGCGGCTCTGGTAATATTTTTATTGTAGGGGTTAAAAAACATCCTGATCAAAAATAACACCAAGGTTATTTACTGAAGGCCAAATTAATGCTATATATATATATATATTAATGCTAAATCTGTCTCCTGTGTCTGTTCGTCTCCTGGATGCTCACATTTGGCAAAAACCTGAAAACCTAACAAATATTTCCAATGACATGTTCTATATTGGCCCTGCGATGGACTTGCGACCTGTCCAGGGTGTCCCCCGCCTCTCGCACAGTGACTGCTGGGGATAGGCATCAGCTACCCGCGAAACGGAATGGAGAAGCGGTTAAAGAAAATGGATGGATGGATGGATGTTTTATATTCTTTCCCCTCATCCATATGGCCCCATCATCTGCATATAGTGCAGATTTAATACATTTTTCATTATCAGAAAAAATATCATTAATCATAATATTAAATAAAATTGCTAATTGCACTACCTTGAGGTATTCTATTTTTCACAATAAATTCTTTTGAATAATCATTCCCAATCTTAACTCTTATTTTTCTATCCAGCAAGAAATTTGCTATACATCTTCCCATCTATTCCCACCAGCTTAAGTTTTATAAGTAATCCTTCTCTCCATAATGAATCATATGCCTTTTCTATATCAAAAAATACTATAATCATTACTTCCTTCATTTTTAAAGCTTTCTCTATGTCATTACTGACTCTAGTTAGCGCATCCATTGTTGTATTTTCTCCATCCATTTACTTAAATGAGAAGTTAAAGCTATTGGTCTATAATTATTTAAACTGATTGGATCTTTCCATGGTTTATTAAATGGCAGTATTGTTGCCCTTTTCCAGCTATTTGGTATTAATCCTTCTTTCCATATTTTATTAAACAATTTTAATATTATTTCCAATGTTACTTCCGGAATCTGTCGAAACATAATGTAACATAACTGATCCTCCCCCGGAGCTGAATATCCTGTCCCTTTCAATACTGTTTAAGTTCTTTCATGGTTATATTTGTGTCTAATGTTGACATATATATTTTTTTACATTTTTCCAAGATATTTTTATGTTTTCCAAGTTTTTGAATCTTCTGCTGTCTGTGAATGTCTGTAAGATGATCGCCACTATGAACTGCAGTGAATGTCTCACCTAATAAATCTGCCTTATCTTTATTTAAAACTAGCATCTCCTGCCCTCTGACTAAAGCTGGTATTTTAACATCATTCCTTTTCCCCGTCATTTTCCTAAACATTGATTAAACATTCTGTAATTTTATTTCTGAACCTATTGAAGAACAATATTCTCTCCATGCTTTCTTTTTTGAATCCTTAATAATTTTACGAGCCATTGCTCTTTTCCTTTTATATTCAATAATATTTTCAGTTTTTAAATTTCTCTGTAATATTTTAAATGCCTTATTACGTTCTTTAACTGCTCTACATCATTCATCATTCCACCAAGAAACTATTTTTTTCTTACCTGTTACTTTTATTTTTGGTATACTGGAATTTGCAGCATTTAAAATATTTTCTGGTATTTGACTTGTACATTCTTCAATATTGCCTTTTAATGTCACCAAATGACTGGTTTCCTCACAGTTTATGTTAAATTTTTGCCAGTTAGCTTTATTAAAGCACCATCTTGTTAAAATGAAATCTTCTTGCCTATTTATACTATCATTAATTATTGACTCACTGGAAAGTGGTCACTCCCTAATGCAGACTCCCAGTTGACATCCCATTCACATGAATTAACAAGACAATCAGATATTAATGTAATATCAAGACATGAAACTTTACTTTTATGTATATTTACTCTTGTACCTTTTCCACTATTAAGATATACTAATGACCTTTCATCCATTATTTCTTCAACTACAGGTGCTGGTCATAAAATTAGAATATCATGAAAAAGTAGATTGATTTCAGTAATTCCATTTAAAAAGTGAAACTTGTATATTATATTCATACATTACATACAAACTCATATATTTCAAATGTTTATTTCGTTTAATTTTGAT
>NC_051435.1:24863547-24886038 GCF_001649575.2 Kryptolebias marmoratus | reverse complement strand
TTAAAATCTAGCTGAGGTTTTAACCATGTTTCCTGAACACATATTATATCTGGGATTATTTCTAATTCATAAACAAACTTTTTAAATTCTTGTCCATTGGCTATTAAACTTCTAGCATTCCATTGAAGAATATGTAGAACCATTTAGAAAGCTGTGATCCTAATCCTGAGCATTTTCTGTTGTTTCAGTGGCACTCAAAATGGTATGAATCTGATCTGCTTGGATTTCTTTCATATCTAAAAACCTTCCTGCTGCTGTTACAATTGCTTTTATTTTATCACTTTTCTTCTTCATCTGTATTGTAACATTAATGACATGGCACCTAAACGCTACAAAGTTTTCTTTTTTCACCACCATTGTACTCTCATCTACTCTACATTTATGTAAACATGCATTTTGCATATTTGTTGTTGGTACCAATATTTGTCTCTGATTATTCTGCCCTTGATTTGTATTCCAAGTTGGGTTTCTTTGACCCATTTCTTCCGTCCTCATTCCTCTTGTACTGTCTTTCTTTACTCTTTTTAGAGCTTCAGCATATGAAACTCTTTTCGTTATTTTGATTCTTTGAGCTTCTCTGGCTTCCCTTTGTACTTTACATCCACCATAAGCTGCACTGTGCTCTCCTCCACAATTACAACATTTGATTTTAGCATCTTTATCACATTTCCCAAATTCATGTGGACCTCCACATCTTGCACACCTCACTTTTCTTTTACATTCGTTTGCAATGTGTCCCATTCTTTGACAATTAAAACATCTGATGGGTCTAGAAATATACTCTTTAACTCTGTAGTTCATGTATCCTAACTGGATATCTTCTGGCATAATATTTTCAAATTGCAGAATCACTGCCATAGTGTCTTTAAGTTCCCCATCTCTTTTACTTTTAATCATGGTATAATTTGTTATTTTCCCTCCTTTAATTTCTTTTCCCACATCTTCCATTGTCATTTCAAGCGGAACTCCTGAAATTACTCCTCTCAATCTTGTTAAATATCCTGGAATATATGTTTTAATTCTTTCCCCCATCAAGGTTTTCATTTTGAATATCTTCTGTTGTTGTGATTCACTGACAGCATGTATTAGCACTCTTCTGTTATTCTTGAGTCTAGCCGTTTTTGTCTTTTTGTTAGCTTCTGCTCTTTCCTCGCGTTCTTCCGACCAACTTCTTGCCCTTTCTTGTTTTTTGATATCATCCATTCCCTCTCATTTTCACTATTTCCCTCTGATGTAGAAGCCATGTCGCTACAGTCAATGTACAGCTTATGTGATCCACCAAAATCAAATCCTACCGCCTTTGTTTGAAATCCGTATTTCCACTGGTCCTGCTATCTCCTTGTCACTAGTCACTCTTCCCCAGTATTTTTCCAGTCACACCTGCCACGCCCACCTCACCTGCTCATCACCATTTTGGATATTGTCGTTTGTATTTGTTTTTCTTTGCTGCCACGCCAGCCTATTGTTTTTGTTTATTTTTACTTTAATAAATTACTTTTCTTTAAAAAGAAGGATGAGTCTGCGCTCTGGGTTTGCCTCCGTCTCCCCGCCTACTGACAGAATGACCCAGTCATGTCATAACCCCGCAGACGTCATCACAGGTGTTGCTCTCTCCGCGGAGGAGAAACAGCTGATCCTTTCGGAGTTGCGGAGAGAGCACCCACTAAATTTCCTAGACAGATCCGGTCCTCCTGCTGCAGCCCCCACCACACCTCACGGTCGCCGTCGGCGAAGGAGGGCTCCGACTGCGGCGAGCCTCACGTCTCCGTCAGCTGCAGCAGCCATCAAGACTCTGTCGGCTGCAGCACCCACCACGCCCTCATCAGCTGCAGCACCCATCACATCCTCATCAGCTGTAGCAGCCATCACGCCTCCGTCGGCCACAGCAGCCACCATGCCTCCACCTGTTCAGGTTCATGCTTCTGAATTCAGCGCCGTTGAACTTTTGGACATGTTGTTACAAATTCAGAGACTGTTCACTTCGGTAAAGAATAACCCAGAACCAAGACACAACCTCACCACTTGCAATGTTATAGAAAATATCCTCCTCTCTTAACATGGTCTTCTCAGTACACACGTTCATGAACTTTTTTTTAATAAAATAACGCGGTTAAAAGGACAAATGCTCAATGCACCCAAGCCAGCCAGTTCTCCAGCTCCGCTCACAGCCTCTCCAGCTCCATTCACAGCCTTTTCAGTGCTGCTCACAGCCTCTCAGCGCCACCTGCAGTGCCTTCAGAGCCTTCCAAGTCTGCCAAGTCAGCTTCTCCGGTGGGTCAGTCTGACGCTGCCGCTCCACATCACAGCGTCTCAGTGGAGGTCGGTGAAGACGACACTCCGCCTTACAGCGTCTCAGTGGGGGTCGGCGACGCCCCACCATCCTGTGTCTCAGTGGGGGTCTGCAACCATGACGCCCCACCATCCTGTGTCTCTGTGGTGGTCGGTGACCACGTCGCCCCACCATCCTGGGTCTCTGTGGGGGTTGTGGACGACGTCACCTCTCACTCTGGCTCCGAGGGAGTCGTGGACGACACCTCTTATCAAGCTGCTCACAAGCCACCTGGGTTCCACACCCTCGAGCCGCCAGGTTGCCACGCTCTCGAGCCACCAGGTCTCTCTGGACGTCCACCTCCAGGGTTTGTTGAGCTCTCAGGGTTCCCTGCACCTGTGCTTCGCTGAGGGATGCCTCGCTCTGTTCTGCTTCGTCAAGGGTTCCGGACGACGCGTCCGCCTCTCGGAGGGTCCCTGACGACGCCTCCGTCACATCCGCCTCTCGAAGGGTTCTGGACAACGCCTCCGCCACGCCTGCCCAGCTCTCGCCTGCTTGGTCCACGTCTGCCCAGCTCTCGCCTGCCTCTCGGAGGGTCCCATAAGACGCCTCCGCCATGTCTGTTTGGCTCACGCCTGCCTGGTCCACGTCTGTCTGGCTCATGCCTGCTTGTTCCTCGCCCATGCCTGTCCGGCTCATGCCCACGCCTGCTTGGTCCTTGCCCACGCCTGCTTCCTGTACTCTTGTCACGCCATGGACGGTGCCCTGGCTGTCCGCCAGATCTTTGTTTTGTTTTTTCCCCCCTCCACCCTCCCGAGTCAAGTATCTGTTTATTTTTTGTTAGGGGACTTCAGGAGCCGTCCCCTTAAAGGGGGGTCTCTGTCATGTATGTTGGTGTTTTGGGGGTTTCTGTCATTTGTTTGGTGTTTCTTGTTCTGGTTCCTTGTCACTAGTCATTCCTCCCCAGTATTTTTCCAGTCACACCTGCCACGCCCCCCTCACCTGCTCCTCGTCATGTCCACAGCTGCACCCAATAATCATCTCTCCCTCAGCCTTTAAAACCGGTCTCTGTTTCTTCACTCTTCACTGGGTCATTCGGTTCCGTTCCTTTTGTTGTTGTCATGCTCGTCGGTTTCCATGCTTTGCCTTGCCTTGCCATTTTGGATATTGTAGTTTGTATTTGTTTTTCTTTGCTGCCACGCCAGCCTATTGTTTTTGTTTATTTTTACTTTAATAAATTACTTTTCTTTAAAAAGAAGGATGAGTCTGCGCTCTGGGTTTGCCTCCGTCTCCCCGCCTACTGACACATGGTGATACTCAAAAAACTGACATTTTGGCTTCAGTTCTGAAGAATGTGAGGAAAAAGAGACTCTTCAACCATCTTTATTAATGTCAAAGTATTAGGGTCATTATCCTGTTGGAAGATAAACCTCTGTCCTAAATCTCCAGACAAGTCCAATAAGTTTTTCTCAAGAATTTCTCTGTATTTTGCACCATCCTTCTTTCCTTTAACTTTAATTTTCCTTTAACCCATATGTTCAATGCCTGCTGAAGGATTTCCCTTCTCCCCCTCACATGCACAGATAGACTCATTCACGTGCTGAAACAACAATTTGTTTTTGTAAATATCTAATTCAAATAGAAAATGACCACAGTGTAAACACAACAAAGGGGCAAAAGGGAGTGAACACAATTTCAAAACTCATCAACTTTTTTAGTGGAAAATATTTGCATATAGTAGCCAGCCTTGCATGGTAGGAGATGACCACAAGAAAATATACATCCCCAATTATGCTGTAACCTCTGTGATTGATTGTGTGGGTTGGGTGTAGTGAAATAAAGCTCTTTGTGTCAACCAAGTTGGACAGACACAGTTTAAGAGACTAGTTTTTGTAGGAAGACCATAATTACTTTGAATTGCGCAAATGTAGCTGGCTTCAATATGCTGATAGAGCATTATTGTGCATGTGTGTGTGGGTGTCTTTGTGCATGCATGTTCTTGAGCTAGTTCTTCTGCAGACTTGATGGAGTGGGTCCACTGTGCCAAAGTGCTGCTGAGAGTCATCAGTAAGGATCTTACTGAGACAGGGAGCGACCACAGCTTTGGTTAGGACATGGTCAAGCCTTGGTCAGGACAGGGTCCAAAGGGAACAGCTATATTAATGCACTGAGGTTGTTTCAAAGAAAGCAGCTGACCTGTGTTTCTGGGTTCATCATACTGTAAGTTGCTCCAGAAACAAAATGAGCACTTTTAGATGTTTGGAAACATTATCAGGGCTTCTGTTGATGAATATTTGTAGGTTTAGAACTTCTGACCACAGAAATAAAGCAAAATGTTTTCCCACTGAGCTACAGATGTTTTTTATACTTTAATATTTTTTTCTTAATGTGAAGCATTATCTGAAATGTTTCTACTATGCCACCATTATTGCACAAACAAATTAGTTATTGTCCACTGCCAAAAATCAAACAATGTTTTCTGTGTGTGTGTCTGTTACCAAAATCATACCTGCCAACTCACGCGATTTGGGCGGGATAGTCCCGATTTTCAGCTCCCCTGACCCGCATCCCACCATAGGATAGCCAAATATCCCGATTTTGACAGCTGTCAAACTTTTTTGTTTTTGTTAACACCAATATCTCTACCAGGCGGCAGCACATTGCCTGGGCTGAGTGCCTTATGAATATTAATGAGCAAGCAGCCAGTCAGTCTGGCTTGGCTCAATAATGCGCCTGCGCCACCACAATAGCTGCCATTATTGATTTTCAGCTGAGTGAGCAGAGTGAATAGAAAACTTCTTGAAAAGTGAAACTATCATGGTTTTTGCCATGGAAGAGTGATTTTGTTAGGATCAAACAGAAAGTAAGTGCACACAGAAAAGAAATATGAAACTTAGCATGCATACAGTATGGACATTTGGTGATATATTGAGGTGTTTTTTATGCTCATTATGTTGGTCTATTTTAACAACATTGTTGGAGAAGAGTTGGTGAATTAGTTTTGACATGTATGAAAATATATACAGTGTACCAAGATACTGTTCTTCGACTTAATGGTAATTTTTAAACAATAAACAGAGTTGCCACTTCTTAAGATACCTTCTGTGGTTTGAATACCTTTAAGTCTTGGATAAGGATTTGACAGTGTCTATAACTATCAGTGTATATATAAGCATGGTTTATAACTTGAGAACAGTGTATTTCTGAACATGGTTCATAATAGAGAATAAAGTGTAGACCCTGCTTTTTTTGTTAAATTCTTAGTCTTTGTGCTATGTGTTTATCTGTATAGCTGTGTTTGACCATGAGCTGTTATTTTTGAGTCCATTTTAAGAAGAAATAAACTATAGTACAAAGTAAATTTGTTGGTGAAGTTGTTATCAGTCTATTTTTCTTATAAACATCATACACAATAGGTTGATAGTTTACAGCATGATTTTAAAATCTTACTTCAGTACATAGTACTAGTTGTATATAGTAGGGTGTTCAATTTTTCATGGCATAAAAGTGACCCATAAGCAACTCTCTTTTTCTAAAATTCTAGCTCCAAAATGCAGGAAATAGCACTTTTCAACTGCTGTTTTAAAAAAGTTTCCCGGGGGGCACGTGCTCGCTCTCACACGCACCTATCCCTCTTTTCAATTTTTAAATGTTGGCAGGTATGCAAAATATATCATGAACCCAAGTTTAACATGAATTTTATTAAAACTTGTTGTAAATCATCATTGGATGTATATCAACAACTGATTAACCTATGGAGTAAACTTCAACATGGCTGCCACAGCCTACTGATCTAAAAAAAAAAGGGTATTACTCAATCAATTTTCTAAAATTGGGTGTGGTTTGCAGAAATTAGTCAAAAATGTAACAATTTGGAGTCAGCTGTGTCTGCCTGAAAAATATCTTATGAAACACTGGATAGACCTAGATTAACATTTCAGGAAATAATCAGTGGATGTACCTCTACAACTGATTACCTTTTAGAGTCAACCTAACTCAAGATAGCCACTAACTGTTGGGGTCTGGGAGTTTTCTCCCTCCTTTTGGCTGCTGCTTCTCTTTTCCTCCCTTAGGTGGAGTCTGTGAGCAGGGGATCTGTGAGCAGGGTGGTTGACAGGTGTTTCCCATCAGGCCACATTAAGGAGAAGTTTAAAAGGAGCAAGCTGCCACCACTTCTTCGCCAGAGTGTTAACCAATGTGGTATATCTCTAGCCGGTCCTCGTTCCAGTGTCTTTCTCAGAAGATTTACTCGCAGAGTGTGTGTGTGTGTGTTCCTCCTCAGGTTTCCTCTGTATCCTGGATCCCATCTCCAGAGCACTTCCTGGTTTCTGCATCTAACTACAAGCCTTCAAGTCCGTTTACCTTCTGTGGTTCCCCGCTGGCAGCTTCCTGGCTTTGCTCTCCTTTGATCAAACCCTGCTCACCCTCCACCGTTTCTACCTCTGAACCGCCCTGCAAATCTCCACCTCGTGCCGACTTACCATCTCCAGGATCAGACGCTCACCTCCAAGCAGTTCAGCTTACTAAATCATTCCTTCATCCTCCGGCCGTGTTCTACTCCTCAGACCCCACTCATTCAGGCAGCTCATCACCTCACCCTCCGTAAGCAAACCTCTCTGATCATCTATAAATCCAACATTTCCATCTCTAACCAAAACTGTCATCCTCTACATATAGCCGAAGACCAGTTTCCAGTCCCAGACCCCCAACTCCTAAATTCAAACTTTGCAATAAACATTTTAAAATCTTTTCTGTCTGTGTTCTGTGTTCTGCATGTGGGCCAAATCAGTTGCCAAAACCATGACACCAACTGAGCTTAGAAAACACAAATGTCTACGACTCAGTCAGATTTACAAATATTGAGTTGAAATTTGATGTGGTAGTAGCCGAGTTGTTTACAATACATATTCCATATGCAACTCATTGCTTAAAACTTTAGCATTAACTGTTAAACTCAACCCTGTTCCATAAAACTGTCGGAAAGTATTCACTGGATATACGTCTTCAAGTAATTAACCTTTAAAGTTGATCAATCTCAAGATAGCTATCACAGCTAATCAGCATAACCCAATGCAAAAATGACTATACATCAATCCAATTTTACAGATAATGAGCAAACATTTGATGTGATCATACCTGACATAACATACGTATATTCTGAGCATGGCATCTCATGACATTGCAGCTTTTCAACCTTTCCCCAAAACTCTGGTCACACCACTGTAATTTCTCAATTTAAGATAATCTTAGTCTAAAACTCTGACATGGAAGATGCCAAGCAATATACATTTCTTTAATTTATTTTAGTGAAAGAGACTTCAGAAAGGATAGTCATCATTTGTCTGTCTTTAACATAGACATTACATTTATACGTTCTTATTACATGACACATTTTGAGCAAAATAGATTAGTGCAACACCCAGCTGTATGCTTCATGTGTGTATTTGCAGCCCCGTGGGATTTTCCCAAAGTTCTTTCCCAGACTCATGGACAGCTTTTGTGCATTACTCGCTGCTGCACAGTAGGTAAAAATCCATTCATGATGAAGGACCTCCAGTGTTGTTCTAACCTCCCATTACACACCATCAATCTGTCACAATTACAGTCTTGTTACTCTAAGGTCTGTTCCCCTTGAAACAAGCCTATAATTATACTCCCAGTCAACTCCCACTGGACCACATACAGTACTGTACACTTTGTTAACCAGTCACACTGCACTGTAGGTCTTCAAAAATTCATATTACCATCCATTTGTCTTTGTGTGTGTCATATGTTTTTCAATTCCCAAACGTCCTCAGAATAGTAGATATGACTGGTCGCAGCACAAATTAACACCTTTCTCAACAAGGTAATGAGGCAGCTGTTGAAAGACAAGCGATAAACACAACCAGTGTTTTAAGTTTGTGTTATGAGCTGAGGATATGAATCTAAGACATGCCTAAATAGAACAAACAACTTACTCTATAAATATGTTTATCTTGCTGAACTTCTCAAATCAGGAATGAGTGGGATTCAGCAGTGGCCCTGAAATGATTAGTGGTTTTAGTAATTTTCATCCCACCACATGTGTGTTGGTGTGTCTTTGTGCCTGACTTTAAGCAAAAAATAATAATAGAAAGGAAGCATCGGACAAACCATCCTGTGGGTGGACAAAACTTTGAAGCAATTTGTTGATGATATGGCCTTGTTGACAGTTGCAAACCTGGAATAATATTTTTTGGCTTTTTCCATAACGATTAAATTGCTACAGCACGTGTTTCTATGAAGCCAGTAGAACATTTAGACCTATGGGTGACAAAAGGATGATTATATTCTTTCCTGTGTGTGCGCTCGGTGTGTTCATTGTCTGTACCATTATCAAAATAAGGACAGATTTCAATGAAACTTTAAGAACATAATTATTCAATGCACATTTGCAATTGATAAGTTCTGGAGCCAACTTGATTCAAGATGGCCACCTAAGCTAAGCAACCTTAGCAAACATTAAATTGGCTATAACTTAGCCAATTTTATACATATTGAGCAAAAGGTTGATGTGGCAGTAGCTGAGTATTGTAACAAACACATACTGAGGGCAGAACATCCATCCATTTTGGATACCCAGTTCTCTTTTCTGGGTTGCGGAGAGCTGGTGTCTGTCTCCAGTCATCACTGTGCAAGAGACACCCTGGACAGGTCGCAAATCCATCATAGGGACACATATAGATAAACAAGACAAACAATCTCTCACTCACACCTAGGGATCATTTAGAACTACAAGAGCAGGAAAAATTGCTTGATATTTTTGCTGAAAACTTTGGCATTAACTATTAGTGTCAATCCTATCTGTTGACAAAATATCCAATGACTCACCAAACAGATTTTGAAGAAACTCTCAGAAAGTAATCACTGGGTGTACATCTACAACAAGCTTTCACATTAGACTGCACATAACACAATTTACAATATTTGACCAAACAACTACAACTCTGTTTCTTTAGATCATAAGATGATCTTGTCATGATGGGCTTTACTGATTTGCCCACATGCAAGAACACCACCGGAGGCAAATGAACAGTAATATGAAGTTTATTTACAACGGACAAACAATCGGACGTAGATCGGGCGCTGGAACTGAATGGCTGCACTGCACACACTGAGGAGACAATGGGGAAGATGGTGAGTTCAAGGTTGTCGGAATCTAGATGAGTAGAGTCTTCTGACTTACTTGAGCTGAGTGCATCAATGGTGTGGGAGAGGCTGTGCTGGTCCTGGGGTTCCTAAAGGACTCAGGGATCCCTTCCTCCGTCCAGCTTGGTGACCAGATCAGTGAGGCTTAGCGGCTGGCAGAGGGGTGCGGAGCGGCGTCGGGAGGACAGACCGGTCGGCTATACTTGAAGGCAGCAGATAACCAGTGGAACGAATCCAGAAAGGCAGGTAGGCACAACGGACGCAGGTGAGTCTTGGAACTCGGGCACCAACGGGGTGAGCTCCTGTGACAGCTGCACGGAACGAACACAAAACTGGAACCGAGGTCCCGATCCAGTTGAATCCATCAAGGTTGACACTCTGGCGTTGAAGTGACGGCGATTCACCCTTCTTATGCTGCCGTCAATCAGCCTCCGGTGTGAAGATGACGTCAGGGGACCCGCAGCCCGCCGCCTCATGGACTCCATCTAGTGGCAGATAACTCGAAGGAAACAAGCTAAAAAAAAAAAACCCCAGAACCTAACAGATCTAAAGAAAACTCTGGCATGAAAGGATGTTGGTGATATGCAGTCCTACAGTAAATGCTGTTAGTATCTGAAACTGCTACCTTTCACCTCAGCTTTACCATGCTTTCTGCATATTTTAGATGCCAAACTCGTAAATCTGCCTTAATTGCAGGAGACAGACCAGAGTCTGCTGCTATAAACATGGTGAGGTAGAAATTAGATCAGGGCTCTGGAAATTAAAACCAACTGACAGACCATTTAAATGCTTTGATTACTTTTTAATCAGATCACAGTTTTTTTTTGTCATATAAACTTACAGGGCAACTGTTTGTTTTTATTTTTGTTTGTTTTTAAGGTCTCTTATCTTTGGTGTTATCTTTTTGCCATTTATTGTTTTGTGTGCAGCACTTTGGCCAACAACAGTTGCTTTTAAATGTATTATATAAATACATTGATTTGATTTGATGTGAAAAGCAGTCATACTGTAGAAATATGTCACATAAATGCTTATCATATGCACTAATCTTTGCAAAGAAACTTATTCTGCAGCTTTGTAAGGTCAAAGTTGTTTCAGTTTTAAAGATGTGGCTTACAGAACTCAAAAATACACGTCACCTGGAGAAAATAAGATATGGCATTACCAGAAATATGAATGATTATGATCCAAATCTGGAAACCTTTGCTGTCCTATCTTGGTGATGTCTAACTTTGCAGTCATGGTGTAGAGTAGGGAGGTTCTGGGTGGGCTTGGGACTTATCTTCCTAAGGCACCAGGATGACTGACTTAAAATCAACCAATGTTTATGTATTCATTTGTTGTAATGTTGTCTAGTTCTAATCCAGTTTGTTTTTCAATTTATTATACATATTTAACTTTTTTCCTCTTTTCTTTTTCTTAATTATGTTTAAGAATTATTATTATTATGATTATTATGTTTTGTTTCTGTATGACACTGCCCCTAAAGGGCACTGTAAAACAAAAATAAGGCATAAGTCTTGTGTAGCCTTTATAATTTTGTGCTGTGCTTCTAATAAAAATAATAAACACATAAAAATGCAAGACATACATTTATCCAAACATACAGTACAGTACAATTAAATTGTTCATTGGAAATAATAAAGTTGTCTGTCTCTGACTATGATCTCTACAACAAAAAACACCCACATAATTACAAACTGCAACATGGTGACTTATCACAACATTACATGATGGAAAATGCAAACTATGTGTATCAAAGGGATATGTTTTTGTTTTTTTTTTTGTAAAGCATGAGTTTAGAGAAACAGCACATGATGCTTAGACTAGTTAACGTTTTACATTTGTAAACATTTAAAACTTCAATTATACAATTATATTAAAAATGTACTTTAAGTTTTTACATTGCTGAAGTTTTTCCAAACAGCTAACAAGAACATGATGTGATAGACTGAGTTTTTCCTTACACTTTTTAAATATTTTAATTAAGTTTTTGTTAAATAAGATGTATTGTTTTCATAAAGTTCAAAATTGCCCCCCCGGCCAAAAAAAATTGGTTCAAGTTCTTAGTTTCAACATTTGATATGTTTGCTATGTTCCATGGTGAATAAAATTTAGGTTTATGAAATTTGCAAATGAATGTTTTAGATTTTAATTTACATTTTACAAAAGGTTCTAACAATATTAATAAATAACAACTAATAAAGAAATAAGAAAAATGCAGTCATAACAACTGCTGTAAAAAAATTTAACCAGATGCTTTCATGATAATCTCAGATCAAAAACCTTTAATGTCTATGATGCCCATAACTTATGCAGGGTACCGTATGTTCTCAAGGGTAAGTGATGAGTGAAGCATGCAGAAGTGTAATCAGAGTGTGTAGGAAAGCACAAAACTTGTGCTGCTGTCAGCCCTATCATTGAACAAGGAAGGAGAGCCTTCACTGGCCTTCATGTGGAGTCAATTTTCCCTCAGGAAGCAAATTGACTCAGTGTTGGTTTGACATAGTTTCCGAGTGCATACTGTGCGTGTCAAAAGAAGAGAGAATAAGGCCTGTAAGCACATTGCATGCTTACATTATAAATCTATTTACATCTAAGTTTGATTGCTCAAACATTTACATCCTTTCTTTAGGTCAAGTTGAGGTTCACTGGCATCCTAAAATATATACCGGTACCTCTCATCTTTCACTGTAGGAAATGTGTTATGACAACTGGTGCAGACTTTACACCACTGCGCTCCATGTGTAAAGTCTAATAGGAGCATGCATGGTGCTGTCAAAACATAAATGGACCCAGTGTCAGGCTCCTGAATGAAGAAATAGGTTACACACATAAAAGGCTGAAGTCAGCCAACAACAACACCAACAAAAAAAGCGAACAGTGAACAATTTAGATTGTTTTGGCCTAATGTGCTTACGTTTTATTATTATTATTCCCTTATACAGTGCAGTGTCAAGTTGGCAGGAGAGAGAGGCGAACCCAGAGTGCAGACTCATCTTCAGAAAATAAACTAATTTATTAGGAATAAAAGAACAAAACAAAAGGCTGACGAGGCAGCAAAACTAAACATAACAAAATCCAAACACAAGCAAAACATGAGGCAAGACGTGAAACAAACAAGACAACGCATGAAGTGACAACGGACCAGTGACAAGCGGAGGACATGACCAGGTTTTAAGAACAGGATGTAATTAGGGGAAGTAGGCACAGGTTAGATGGTGACAAAGCTAGGAGCAGGTGTAGATGGGCGTGACAGGCGAAAGATAGACTGAGGAGAAGTGAATGATGACAAAGGCACAGAGACATGACAAAACATGAAGACAACAAAAGAAACGATAAACTGAATACAAAAACACAAAGAAAACCCAAATCCTGACATGCAGGTGCATTGAATTCTGCTTGTGGTGTTAAAAACTTACAAAGGAAAACCTTAAGAGGAACATCTGCTTCTTGAAAAAACAAGTGTAACTTTGAAAAAAAATTATTGGAACTATTTTAAATTTAAGAAACACTGCTAGGGCACATTTTCCAGTGAAGTATACAGATTATTGTGTGCAACCAGGGCATGTGTCAAAATAAAGCTCTTATTGTCAACAAAATTATTGTTGTTGCACCAAGTTTTCAAGGAGATGGTGTTGATAGTTTTACACAGATATGCTTTTCCTACCTCTGAAAAAGAAATAACCTTTAACAGCATACATTTTAACAGAAGACACTAAAGCACCCAAGCTGCATAACTAGATGGTACATGAACATCAAATTACAAAGGATGAACATTTTGAGCATCTCAAACAATTGAAGCTTATTTTTTACTGACATCATCCACCATTTCTTTTCAAAATAAAAAAAACCTTTTCAGTACAAAATTGAAGTTTAATGATATGGGGGAATAATCCTGCCATATATTGAAAGCGCACATATTCAATTTGCAAGCAGGATTACAACTCTTGTTTTCTAAACCTTTAATGCTTGCACTCAAAACTGTCATGTGTCTGGGTTTTTGTTCTGTTATGATTTAGGTTTTTCTTGTATTTGCTTTTTTTTGTCCTTGTCTTGGTATTGTTTTGTCTTCTTTATGCTTTGGTTCTGTTTTGTCACCATTCACCTGTCCTCTGCTCAGTAGTTTTCTGGTTACCTGTCACACCCATCTCCAGCTGTCTTCACTCCTAATCACACACCTGTTCCCACTTCTCCTCATCACCCTCTGCTTTAAAACTTGGTCTTCTTCTCCACCTCCCTACCGGTTCATTGTTGTTTGTTGATGTTGGTTGTTTGTTTAGTTTCTAGTCTCGTCTCTGGTCTCTCCTCGTTTTTGCCTTGCCTCGTCTTGTCTTTGTCTTCTGTTTGGTTTTTAGTTACAGTTGTTTTGCTGCCACGCCAGCCCTTTGTTTTCCGTTTGTTATTTAAATAAATTTTGGTTTTTTGGACACGAGTCCGCGCCCTGGGTTCATCCTGCTCTCCACCTACTCTGACAAAAACTTCTGCTCTTTTTCAAATATTCTCTTTTCTCTTTCAAATCTTTGTGTTCGCACTCAGATTTTCTCCTTGCGCGCAAAACTTCTCTCTCTCTTACGGATCGGACCTGCGCTTGCAAACCTTTCTGCTTGCTCGCAGATTTTTTTCTGCTCTCTCGTGGATCAGAGTACCGTTACCTAGCAACCATTCCCGCCAATAGAATGACAGTGTTCCTCTGGGTGCGCTTGATACTTTCTAGTGGGTGTGCTTGTGCGGCTACTATAGACCCATTTACAGACTACGTCCCCTTTTAGTGAATACCGGTTTGAACAACCGTAAACGCAACAACCCGACATCTTGATTCCAGTGGTGGTACTTGTTTAGCGTTAGATTCTCTGTGTTATGTTGAAAGACTGCCTGGGTTTACCATACGAAGCGTTACTAGTACACATTGTGGCAACGGATGTTAATGCCTAAATTATAGCAGTGATTAAATGCTATCATATATCCAATATCATGTCCTACACATATGATATATATTATTTCTTTGTATTGTATACGTTTTCCTCTACATTTATGTAAAAGTGTACTTATCACGGTATGATACCAACCTAAGAATTTACCACAGTGCCCTAGGTCTCTGCTTAGTATAGTTTGGACTATATTATCAAATGTGAACTTTCTAATCTGTTCAAAATAAGTTTCTGGACTTCAACCCTCATGTTAAAATGTGATATTGTGCTAACATTTTTTTCCCTTTATAGTCACAAGAGTAACCACAGGTTCTTATTTTTAAAATTACAGGAGTCACACATTTTATCTTTAATATTTATATGTCTACATGTTTTCTGTTTTGCTTTCATTCATTTGCATATTAAATGTCATGTGAAAACATTTGACTGTAATATGGTACATGTCTAAATAAAACCCACTCAGTACCTCTCATCAGGTTACAAGTGTATCAATATATGTGTTTTACAGTCCTAATAACCATGATTCATTGAGTTCTAAAGGATCAACTTCCTGTGAGACGAATTTAATCACTGGACAAGTCTGCTTCCCCTTTTGCTAATTAAATTAAATTTTGAGGCAGAAAAGGAATGCAAAGATCTAATCACATTTAGTTTTCTCCTCTCTCCTTTGTGCATAGGCGTCAAAACTCCCCCTCCGAAGAGGGTTACTGCTCATTGGCTAAATGACCACCGAAACTCCTGCCTTCTTTTGAGAACCACAGCTCTGACTGGATACAAAGCCCAACACCGGCTTTTTTTTTTAAAGTCTAGCTCTTTCTGTGGGTCTTGTGTCTTTTTAACTTTTTTTTTTTTCCTCTTCGCTCCCCTTCCCATTTCGTTTTTTGCTGTTCGTTCCCCTCATCTTGTCTATTTTTAATTTTAATTCCTCTTGTTTTCCGCATTGCTGACTTCATCACATTTTCGCTTTGAACCAAATTTTTGTCGTTAAGAAGTTTTTCAATTTATTTCAGCAATCGAGATTGACAGTAGTTTAGGAAGTCACTTAAACAGGTAACAGTCAGAGCCTTTATTAAATTCCACTGCGTCGTCTTCGTGAGATCGACTCTTCACCCCAGTCTAACCATCACTCAGGTGGTCAAATCCATAATATTAATCGTCATTTTCATTACGCAGTTATTTTTTCAAAACCCTTCTGCCTTAAAATTTTAACTTCTTTGATTTAATTAGACTTTCTGTTTAACCTCCATGCCATTACAACCCCTCAGTCAGTATTTGATTACCATATTCAAACGTGCAATATTTTTATAACCAGCCAGAACTTGTGTTATATTTGTTTATTCAATACAAGTCACATAAATAGTGTAAAAACTTAATTCAGTGTGCATGTTTTGATATAATTATGACTTTAATCCAAAGTGAAAAACTCATGAATTAGGGTAGTTAAATTTTGAGACTGATAATTACAAATTATAGATTTATGTAATATTTCCCTCTTTGAGAGGGTGGTGCCCCAAGGTATTATAATTTATGAATTATTAACGATTCAAATGTCTCCATCTCTTAAACCTTTTGGAGGCCTATAAAAAATATTTAACAAATATTAACATATTTACAAAATTATTTCTTTAAAATTATCAGCATCAGAATTTTGGAAAACTACTTAGTGAATAAAAGCAAATAACAGATCATCTAACAGTCATGCAAGTCCACAATATAACAGTTTTACAAAAGATTACACTTCTTACTTCCTCATATTTGAACTCCTGGATTTTACATCCAGGCATAAATTCTCTGACATTCCCCACAGAACCAGGTTGCTGGTTTCCTTTTGATTTTTGTTGTGGAAGTAGCTGTTACACTTAACACAACTGATCATTTTCCCATAATCTGGCCTTTCACAAGCTTTACAGGCTCTCCTAGACTCCAAGGCAGGATCATTTCTTTTTGTCAGCAGTTCAGGCAACAAACTTGAGATAAAAAAGTTTTGGTTTTTGATGATACGCTGCAGAATGAGCTGGTCCTTAGACCATAACACAACATCGCAATAATTGACATTACAGATTAACATGTGAAGATTTGTCTGATGGTAGTATGGTGTGATTCTTTAAAAGTGAAAGATTTGTCCAAACAAAACTGACTGTCTTCTGTACATCCCTGAAGGTTGTGACAGTATTTGTACGGACACTTTATTTCCACCACACCTTTGCCACAGCAGGCACAGTTAACTCTGCCATCTGGTGATGAGCCAAGGTGTGGCTAGGAAGGAAGCACTACTAGCAACATGAATTTACACAGAAATTTTCAGGACTTTTGCCCATAAAATCTATGCAAGTTGTTTTCGGGTTACAGCTTTCAGTCTTTCACACTGATAGGGCTGTAGTTTAGTTTTTAGTCTCTGAAATGTTTCCTCACATTTCACCTGCAGTTCCTGAGGTCCCTGGATGATGTGCTAAATAAAGCAGTCAAGGGTTCTGGTAAGGATGGATGTTCCTCTTTGTCGTCAGAAGATGCAGTCCCTATTATCCAGACTTGTCAGCACTGCAGCATCTGGGTCCACAACTTGCAGCTCCAGAATGTCATCATCTGTCAGCACTGATAAAAGAATGACAAGAAATGTACTTGTGAACTGTGCTACTTGTAAAAACAAGTTAGTTTTGAGCCCTGAAATGCTTAATACACTAATATATACACACACACACACACACATATATACGTCAAAGGAAACTTATCTAGCCTCTCTAAACTTCTACATGCCTCTGGGTCTGACACTGTTCTTCTGAGCAGTTTTTAATGCTGCTGGAAGCTCCCTGCCTAGCCTCTTTGTTTTGTTGAATCTGATTTCCCTCAGTGGAGCTGGCTTGACTTCTTTCCTACTCTCTTTCCACAGGCACACACCAGAGGTAACTGCTGCTTTCTCTGTCCTGCCCATTCTTACAGAGAGCTCTACTTTAAACAGTATTGCAGCTGCATGACTGCAGCATGATCCAAGACTGAAATGTAAAAAAGACAGGAAAACAGAGTCTTAGCCAAGAAATATAATTAAAGTTATTGCCAGGGCTTGAAATTAACACTTTCTCTCATTTTGACATAAACCAGGATACGTCAGAGGAGCAGAACCAAGAACCAGACACGGAGGCAGGCTAAAAAGTGATTTTATTTACAGGTGAGTAAGTAACGAGCAGCCAGTTAATCGTCAGGGAGATCTGAAACAGGCAAGGAGGCACAAGGTGAGTCTCGGGTATTGAACAGCTTGAAGGGTTTGTGGAATAGAAAAGTAATTGTTCTCTTGTCTTACTGTTCCAGGTGCGTAGATGAGCACGAAGGCGACGAGGAAGGAGGAGGAGGCTGTCCAGGCGTGGAGAAGTAGTCCGGAGATCCAGTGACAGGTAAGTCCTTTCAGGTAAGAGCGATAGCTGAGTCCGAGAACAAGAGGCCAGATCCAAAACTAGACACTACCAAGTTACTTGATGGAGACGTTAGTCAATAAACCAAGGGGCTGCAGATTCTACCCAAAAGATGCAATGCTCCAGCGAAGATCTGAACCCAAGTAGAGCCTTAAATACAGGTGCTGCTCATCAGGAAAATCAGCCACAGCTGTGGAAGAGAGTTACTGGAACAGCCAGCAGGGCGGAGACAGAAACCAGATCCTCACACATCTTATTTTAGAAATTATTAACATCTTTATCGCTTCAATATCACTAAACATTCTTTCTTTAATGTTTCCTGATTGACTGTAAAATAAGTAACACTTCTGGTTTTTATACAGCTTCTGAAATTCTGACCATTGTGCCCCGTTTGAAGAGCATGGAGGAAAGAATTTCAAACCCTGATAAAAATCAAGTTAACTGAGCAACATATTTAAATTTTTGATATGGAAAGAAAAGTAAAATCTCACATTGCAGTAGAAGAAACAGACAGAAATAGAATATACAAGTCAAGAACAAAAAATAATAATAACCCTGCTATACAGGTGCAGTTTGCTGTGTGTATGTAGTTCTCCCCTTTGTTGATAATTACCCACACTTCATACATGGTAGTCTTTTACCCTTGCCTCTGGCTGGTAAGGATTTCAGACTTCAGCACACAAAACTCTGTGTCGATGTCATGGTATTCCACTTCTTGTACATGTCTGCAAATTATGTAGTCATATGCATCAAGTGATTTGTACGCACATAGCTTTTTTCTGGTGTAAACGCTAGTTTTTTCCACCAAATATGTATAAATATCCGGCCACTGAATAGTTGACCACTTGCTAACATCAACCTCCCATTCCGTAACCGTACACGGATGTGGAAGCTGATTGCCATTTGCTAATGTCAGTTTTTTTGAAGTAGGCATCATGGCTTTTAGCAGATAATGCGCTAGCATAGCTTGACAACCCATTGCTAACCGCCGTGTTTCCATTGCCACAATGAGCAAGCAGCCATCTTTGTTTACTAACACTAAATGGGTCTATAGTAGCTGCACAAGCACACCCACTAAAAAGTATCAAGTGCACCCAGAGGAACACTGTCATTGTATTGGCTGAAATGGTTGCTACGCGACAGTGCTCTCTGATCCGCGAGAGAGCAGAAAAAAATGTGCAAGCGAGCAGAAAGGTTTGCAAGCACAGGTCCGATCCGTGAGAGACAGAGAAGTTTTGCGCGCAAGGAGAAAATCTGAGTGCGAACACAAAGATTTGAGAGAGAAAAGAGAATAATTGAAAGAGAGCAGAAGTTTTGAGTGCAAGCGTTAAAAGTTTTGAAAGCTAGAGAAAATCCTGCTTGCAAATCGAATGTGCACTCTCAATATATGGCAGGATAACCCCCCCTTATAATGACAACAAAACCAGCATAAAGTGAGTCAGATGTACAAAAGAAAGGCAAAAATGACCATTGTTTACCTACCAGCTTCTGAAAAGGGAGGCAGAGGCTTTTAGCTATGAGGCTTCTTTATTGTGGAACCAGCAACAACTTTGGGTTTGGAACAGACCCGCTCTCTACCTTTTAGACAAGGATTAGACCTTTTCTTTTTTGAAACAGACATAATTGGGGTACACATGGATTTGATTGAGCCACTCCTTTAGTAATGCTAATATAGGCCATAGCAGCAATGATGTATAAAGAAAATTTGCATCTCCTGCTCTAACTCTTCATATGTATAAAAACATTTAAGCTTACTCAATGAATATTTTTAAAGTTTGATGTGCTGCAACATTGAGCAACTTTCTTTTTTAAACTTTTAACATCTTCAAGTCAATGTCAAGTTTTAAATCACAAGACCGCACGGTGACTGTTATCGAGAATGAGCTGTCCATCGATTCTCCAAGGACCATCATTACCTCAGCGTATGGCAGCTGTACACAGAGTAACACATATGTATGGATGCAGAGACCTACAAACATTCCAGAGACCAAAGGATTGGGGATTCCCAAAGGGTGGTTCACTGTTAAATGAGGTCATGTCTTGCTGTTGTGTTACAAACACAAACTTGTGTGTAAGAAATATTTTGAAAAATGCTCACTTCTGATACACCCCACACTCAAACAACCATTAAGCTCTGTGGAAAATTAAATTTTGGTTTCAAATGCATAAACCAATTTGCTTTGTTGGGAGTCACTTACATTAGTATTTATTGCTTTAGAGATTGGCTTTTTGAGAATCAATTTTATATTAAGTTACATTATGAGCTCATCCATAATCAGTGCTGAACAAGTCAAACATCCACTTTGTTTCTCTGCCAAATAAATCCAGTGTTCTTCCACCACAGCTTTCAGTCAGAGCATTCTAACACACCCTGTTGGAATCCCCCAGTCCTTTACTTTCCTAAAACCCTCAAAAGAGAGAGATAAAGAGAGGTAGAAAAGACCTTTTAACTTTGGGTCAATTTGATCTGAAGCCCAAGGAAGGCTTAAAAACCAGTAAATGAACAGGTATAAAAACAAGGGCTGTTTCTATTATTTGCCTAATTTCTGTGCATGTTTTATGTACCATATATTCTGGTCTATAAGACGCACTTAAAAGCCTTAAATTTTCTCAAAAAACAACAGTGCGCATTATAAGAAGTCGTAATCTTTTAGTACAACTTTGGTAAACTACAAAGCCGCACCGCTTGCAGCATTATGCCCCACATACTCTGGCGTACTGTGTGTACTCCTTGAGCCACGTGGACTCTAGGCGGACTGTCTGCGGACTTCATACTCGAGTGTACAGATTGCCTAAAATTCTCCTGTGACAAATTTCAGTCATGGCGTCCCCGGACGAGGAGGAAGAGATCGCTTGCCTCTTAGCTTTAAAAAAGAAAAGAAAAGAAGGTGCCTTTAGCCCCGTTTCTTCAGCACCAGGGCAGCCACCGCACACCTGCCAGTGCTGCACAGAGTCCCTGCATGCTGGCGCCAATTCTCACCTGAGAGCGGTTGGTGTCGCACACAAAACAGTTCGATATGAACACCATTTGGGCAGTTTATTGTGCAACACTGAGTACGCGTATGCGTTCATAAAAAATTGATCTTTGTGCGGACGTGTCCGGCGGACGTCCGCTTTGAGTACACGCGGACCTCCGTGGAGTGAAGTACAGCCGAGTATGTGGGGGCATTTACGTTTGTGTAGTATTCTCCGAAAAGACAGGGCTGTTTTGTTTCGCTTAATGTGCCTTATAGCCCAGTGCGCCTTATATACGACAAAAGTTCGAAAATGGATCATTCATTGACAGTGCGCCTTATAATCCAATGTGTCATATAGTGCAGAAGATACGGTAATAAAATGCCATAAAATAATTTTTTTTGGAGGTTAGTTGTTTTATATCCACTAAATTTTCTTCAGTAAAATAACAGGACAACCAGTAATCTTTTAGAGCAGTATAAGAATAAGATTTGCATGCTCAAAAGACATAAGGGACCTGAAAAAAGGGAATTTCAAAGGAGAATGTGTTAGGATCTGTCCTTATCAGTTTACTCAGTCTCTCTAGGTGGTGCCATGAAGTTGTGTGAGCGGGCAGGTTGATGCGGGTGTGTTCAGTGCTCATTAAGTGCTCATCAGGAGGAGCTTAAGAGGAGTCTGCTGACAGCCCTTCAACACCGGACTGTTTAGCCTACGTGGTACAGCTAGCCCTCCGAGTTCCTGATGGTATTTTCTTTCCATTGGCAAACCCTTACCTTGTGTTCTCGTTCCTCACTCCAGGTTGATTCCATGGTGATCTTTAGTTTCCGCTCCAGTCCGTTCCTGCGAGTAAGACTCCTGGCTGGCACACCGGTCTCCTGGCTTCCACCTTGCTTCACCCGCAAACTCGATCAGACCTGTTCCGCCCTCCACCGGCTCCACTCCTGGATCCACCCACTGATCATCACCTGTCTCCGTTCTCAATAAACCCACCAGTAATGCCAGATCACAGACCCTTTCACCAACCAACCCCCCTGGCGGACAATCACCACTCACAAAGTAAGCCCAGTTTTCAATTCACTCATTCTTGTTTCGGTTCGCTTCCCATTTATCTCCAGAGCTCCCGCTGTTCCTTCCTGCTCCTGGGTTTCCCGCTCCAGAAAAACCACGCATCGTTCCATATGCTTCCGGTTCCCCACTCCTGGAAATCTAATTACCATAATCATTTCAATAAATCTGTTTAACACTTATTCTGGTTTCATTCCTGAGAGTTCTCTGCATGTGGGTAAGACAAATCAAAACCACCATGACAGAACAGTCTGGCCAAACAGACCCAGCAGAGACTCTCAGGAAGACCATAGCAGAACAACAAACTATAATCCATTCCCGTGAGTCAGTTCTCCGGTCCCTCAGTAATCATCTAGACGCCACAAATCAACGTTTTCGCCACTCAATTACTGCACTTCACCCGCAATATCTCTTCTCTTAACCCAGAAAAGTTCTCTGGAGACGTAGGTAGTTGCAAAGGTTTTCTCTTTCAGTGCAATCTCACATTTAACCGGTCAGAGAAAAAAGGAACCAAAGGACTACACAACCCACTAACCCAACAGAATAATCTTTTCCAGATGTTCTTCAGGTGATAGAAGGCCGACTTTGTGACTGTCTTAATGTGGCTCTGAAGGTTCAGGTCAGAGTCCATCACTACTCCCAGGTTTCGGGCCTGATCGCTGGTTTTTAGTTGTAATAACTGGAGCTGCGCATTGAT
>NC_051435.1:24830937-24863088 GCF_001649575.2 Kryptolebias marmoratus | reverse complement strand
CAACAGTGTCGAAAGCTGCACTGAGGTCCAACAGAACCAGCACTGTGGTTCTCCCACTGTCTCTATTTATATGGATATCATTGAACACTTTTACAAGGGTCGTCTCCGTGCTGTGGTGAGCACGAAAACCAGACTGGAAGGAGTCAAAGCGATTTATTATTGTTAGGAAGTTATTAAGACTCCTCAGCCCTAATCGGGGAGACAGGTTGCAGCTGTGTCTCATTAGTAGCCAATCAGGAGGGAAAACAGAAGAGAACACAAACCTGCAGATGCCAGTTGCTACAAGGAGGAGGCTGGAAGCTAGGATCAAGGCAACATTTAGAGAAATCAGTCACATGTCAGAGCAACCAAAAGGTGCAATAGACAAGGATGTACCACAAAAATACTGCAACTTGTCCTTACCCAAGGCTCTAGGGACTGCCAAACAATACCTCACAGCTCTGGCTACTCACCTGAAGAGGTTCACCCATGAAGTAGAAGTCCACTCAGAGCCGAGACTGGGGAATACCGGAGAAGACTATCAGAGAAAAACGCATCACACAATATTACCGCCCCATGGCTACAGGATCTAATATCTGATCCCAGCACTCTCCCTGAAATAAAACTAGAAGTGACAAAGGCAGGGAAGTGACGAAAGCGGGCAGAATAAGATCCAGAGGCCACCGTACGTGATTCCCTCCAGCGGCAACTGAAGATTCCGACTGACACCATTTAGTCCATCACATTTCACCATGCCATTCTACCATACCAGACTGGATTCAAGGTGCAGGCTGTGCAAAGATGCCCCTGACACAGTTCAACACATAATAGCAGAATGTAAGATGCAAGCAGGCAAAGAGTACATGGAACACCATAATCTGGAATAGTGTATAGGAACATTTGTGCAAAGTACTGGATGACTTGAAGTCAAAGTGGAAGACTCCATTAAGACTCGTATAGCATGTCAGGGCAACGATGCTATTGACTTCCAGATCCAGACTGACAACCTGGTGATGGCTAACCAACCAGACATTGTGGTGGTTGACAAACTACAGAAAAAGGAAGTGGTGATTGATGTAGCAATCCCAAATGACTGTAACATTAGGAAGAGGAAGCACAAGAAGCTATTGGTCATCACAGCAATTGGGGCTGTGACCCTCAAACTGGAAGACTGGCACCAACACACTCCAGGACAACCTCAGAAATCTCTGTTCAGAAGAGTGCAATCCCAGAAACAGCTAAGATATTGTGCAGAACCTTCAATCTCACAGGCCTCTAGTAGAGAACCCAAGCTTAAAATGAAGTGAAACTGACCATGTTGAAAAATAGAGCAAGCTGCATGTTTTTTATATACACCTGCCTAATCAGCACATCTAGTCAGTCCAAAGGTTTACTCAAATCCTGGCAAACTGATAAATTTTGCAGCCTCTCAGCACCATCAACATACACTGCCTGGCCAAAAAAAAAAAAGTCGCTTGATTATGGCACACATTCGCTGTGGTATTGTTTCGATAAGCTTCTGCAATGTCACATTTATTTCCAACCAGTGTTGCATTAATTTTTCACCAAGATCTTGCATTGATGACGGTAGAGTCTGACTGCTGCAGAAAGCTTTCTCCAGCACATCCCAAAAGATTCTCAATGGGGTTAAGGTCTGGACTCTGTGTGCCCGTGCCATCAGGGAAGAAAAGATCCATTGATGGAATAACCTGAAAAAGATTGTTCAACACAGCTTAAGTGCAGTTTCTGTAACTCTCATAAAAATTAAGTTTTTTTCTGTCAAGTCAGAATATTCTTATTTTCTTTGATGTTTTTTAACTCTTACGTGACTGATATAAAGGATTACTTCACCTTTTCTGCTGTAAAACACCAGTTTTCCAGATTTCTTAACAAATTTTTGGTTATTTTTGATACCCAAGTACAAATATTTACAGTATATAAACAGTAGACTTAAAAAAAGAAACTTTGCTCTCTGTTTTTGTCATGACTTGGTCCCAATTACATAGCTCAAGTGTTTTTAATTACAATATGCAGTTCATTTAGTAAAGATATATGATAAATGAGAGCAAAATCCAAACAGCAGTATTTGCTTTTGGACCAGTGTATTCTCTGGTTGCAGAGATTATGCAACATATGGCCAATGATTTGCATTTATGCCTTGTGAGATTCTCAAAGTATCTAACAATTTAAATAAAGGCAATCAATACAGCACTGTGCAAATATTTTGAGCTATCCCTCATTATGTCACTCTGCTGAAAGACAAAAATGGACAATGTTATTTGCTGTTCTGTGTGTGTGAATGTGTAGATTTTACTAACAGACAAACTAACAGATGTGCATTCAGTAATTATTTTCTGTGAGGTTCATTAAAATTTTTTCAGTGGTTCATGACATATTTTGCTAATGCGCACACACACACACCAGCAAAAACATTATTGCCATTTTGCCTTTGGTGGCTGGTGATAATATAGGATTACCAAAAATTTTACAAAGAATACTGACAAACACTGCTTATTTTACTTTTTCAGCTTTGTTTCCTATAAAAATGACTGGGTCAATGAGGTTAAGGGGAAACAAAGCCCACCTGTGTGGGCACTCTGCTACCATCAAAGCTCAGCATTAAAGCTCCCACTTACACACACTCACAAGCACCCACACACACACAACTGGAGGATATGAAGGGGAGATTTGTCTGTCTTTTGGAGCCAATACAGAAAGAAAAACAGATCCCTGGGTCCAGATCAAAACCACATCAAATGGTTTTACTCTTGCTGGTCTGTGGCTGCAAGCTTTCAAGTCCTAATCTGTAATGTCCATCTAACAGAGCTGCACCCTGGGACATGGAAGAAGGATAACAAGATAGAAAAGTAGGAAGGAGGATGAGAAAAGGAAAGAGAGGAAAGATTTAAGAAGGCAAGATACAGAAAAAGGCAATAAACAATGGAGACGTGAAAACAGCTGGACAAGGTATTGTGATAAGAGACTGGAAAAGCCTTGAAGAGATGAGTCTTTGTTAGTTTACGACCTGGATTTCATTCTGTAAATGGTGTGTTTACTTGCAAAAACTCAGTTTCTTAATGTAGTATCTCACTGGGCTGCAACTGTTGGAGACTAGTTAGTGACTCAAAACTATGGGGTGCCACCAGGGACATAAATCAGAATTAACGTCCATATACACATATGAAATAAAAGTCTTCCATATACTATACTGAAAACCTTGCATAAACACTTGTGAAAAGCTCTCACGTAAACTAGTGATCTTCGCGGAACTTCACCAACAACCATCTTAAGGATTTACCCGAAAGGCGTTGTCCGAGACCCTTGACGTGGCTGAGCGGGGCGAGGCGTCGTCCGAGACCCTCGACGTGGCTGAGCGGGGCCAAGTGTCGTCCGAGACCCTCGACGTGGCTTAGCTGGGCGAAGCGACGACCCTCGGCGTGACTGACTGAGGCGAGGCGTTAGTCCAGACCCTTGGCGTGGCTGACTGAGGCGAGGCGTCAGTCCAGACCCTTGGCGTGGCTGACTGAGGCGAGGCGTTGGTCCAGACCCTTGGCGTGGCTGACTGAGGCGAGGCTTCGTCCAACACCCTCGACGTGGCTGAGCGGGACGAAGCGACAACCCTCGGCGTGACTGACCTGCTTGACCCGTAGTTGGAGTATCGTCTCGGCTGACTCTCACTGAGACACTGGACGGTGGGACGTCGTCCCGGCCGACCACCACTGAGACACTGGACGGTGGGACGTCATCCTGGCCGATCCCTACTGAGACACTGGACAGTGGGACGTCATCTCGGCCGATCCCCACTGAGACTCTGGATGGCAGGGCGTCGTCCCGGCCGATCCCCACTGGAACGCTTTCCGGGAGAGAGGCGTCGCCGACCCCCTCAGGAACGCTGACCGGCTTGACGGATTTGGATGATGGTGCTGGGGACTCTGCAGAGGGCACAGGGAGGTCCCAGGGCTCGGCAGAGGGCGCAGGGAGTGAATTGGGTGATCGGACAGTTCTTGTAGGGTTAGGAGACTGGGTGGAACGTGGCTGTTGGACTGTACGGGTGTTGGTATATTGTCCTTTAAAGTAAGTGACCTCAGAGAAAACCTTGGAGAATTCTGGCAGACTAAGGAGAGTAGGATGAGAAAGGAGGATTCTCTCAATTATATGAAAAGTGATGAAATGGTGATTGGTGTCTGTGTTGGTTCTTGTAGATGTGAGGAGTCTATTGATCGGAGCAGAAATGTCCATGAGTTCGGTGATTGAAATCCCTGAATTCGGAGAGGCTGTGTTGGCGGCGGTCCAACCCACCAGAGAGGCTGTGGTGGCGGCAGTCCGACCCTCCGGAGAGGCTGTGGTGGCGGCCACCGCTGGCTTCCTCTTTTTCCGATGGCGGTTTCCCGATGCTAGGGAGTTCGGTCCTTTTAAAAAGGCGAGCGGGTGCTCCTCCCGTAGCTCAGCCAGGATCTGACTCTTCACCTCTGGGGTGAGGGTAACGCCGATGAAGGAGTCTGGCTGGAGAAAAATAGAACATTCAAGAGTGGGGAGAGAAACAGCTACAAGGAGGCAAAATATAGGTTTAACTCAGAGGTTAGGAAAGCTAAATTACTGTATTCGGAGAGATTCTGCCAACAACCTTCTGCCAACGACTCCTCGTCAGTATGGAGGGGGCTTAGGCAGCTGACCAATTACAAGCCTACAGCCCCCCATGCTGACCTGAAACTGGCCAACAGGCTCAACGACTTCTTTGGTCACTTTGATGGCCCATCAGCCAGCCCTGAAACCCTTCCAGTCACCAACAATCACTCCACTCCATTACAGCACACTGTGGTCTCAGCTCCTCCCCCGGACCCCTCACTATCCAGGAGCAGAATGTGCACAATCTCTTCAGCAAGCTGAACCTCCATAAGGCTCCGGGTTCAGATGGTGTCTCCGCCTCCACCCTGAGACACTGCGCAGATGAGCTCACTCCCATCTTCACGGACATCTTCAACACCACTTGCTTCAAATCTTCCATTATCATCCCCATCCCTAAGAAGCCTTGGGTTAGTGGTCTTAATGACTACAGGCCTGTGGCTCTGACGTCTGTAGTCATGAAGACATTTGAGCGACTGGTCCTCTCCCATCTCAGGACCATCACCGCCCTTTTCCTAGCTCAACTGCAGTTCGCCTACTGAGCAAACAGGTCTGTAGACAATGCTATTAACCTGGTCCACCATTTCATCCTGCAACATCTGGACACCCTAAAAGCCTACTCCAGGATCCTGTTTGTGGACTTCAGCTCCGCATTCAACACAATCTTGCCACACCTGCTCTAAGTTAAGCTCTCTCAGCTTAATGTGCCTGACTCCATCTGCAGGTGGATCACCAACTTCCTGACGGATAGGAGGCAGTACGTGCGGCTGGGGACGGCCATCTCGGAGACTCGGACCATCAGCACCAGTTCCCCCCAGGGCTGTGTACTTTCACCTCTGCTCTTCTCCCTCCTATACCAACTGCTGCACCTCCAGCCATGAGTCTGTAAAACTGATCAAGTTTGTGGATGATACCACCGTCATTGGTGATATCGGACAGGGACGAGTCTGCTTACAGGACGGAGGTGGATCTGCTGGTTTATTGGTGCAGCTCAAATAACCTGGAGCTTAATGCCCAGAAGACGGTGGACTTAATTGTGGACTTTGGGAAAGCCATAGACCCACCACGCCCTCTCGTTGTCAAGGACCTCACCATCGCCACTGGGGACTCCTTCCACTTCCTGGGTATCACCATCCACCTCCATCACCGTGTGGTACACTGGGGCCACGAGCAGGGACAAACAGAGACTGCAACGCGTTGTGCGCTCCGCCGAGAGGGTGATTGACTGCAACCTCCGACCCATACAGGACCTGTACTCTTCCAGGACTTTAGGACGTGCAGGTCTTTAATTAATTTCTTTTTTCATGTTTACATATTCATTTGTATTTGTTTTATTTGCACCATTACACCAAAATAATTTCCTAGCCTGTAACTTGTTTACTGGCAATGGCAGTAAAGTGATTCTGATTCGTCCGTGGCAGCTAGCTGGTCCTTAATTGTTTAAGAAAGAGAGCTGGCAAGCACATCTTAGGGCATTCTCATTCCAGACAGTTTTTATGGCCAGAGGGTGGAAATCCACGAAATACTCAGCTACAGACTTGGAACCCTGTCTGAGGCTCTCGAGGCGGTGAGCTGCATCCTATTCTTGGAGGGGGTGATCAAAGACTGCAGAAATCTTCTAGGAAGATAGAAGACGAAAGGCGTTCACTTACTCTGGTGGACATATAAGCTTCCGTTCAGCATAATGCTTTTCCCTTTAATGCGTTGACAATATAAGAAATTTTACAGTATTATGAATTAAAGACCTGGGGTAAGAGATTAAATGCAAGGTTGCATTGGGGAATAAATCTTCCACAATGGTTTGGCTCCTGCTGGAATGGTACTGGAGCAGGCATGGTGGGCTCTGGACCTGAAACCGGCTTAGTAGGTGGTGGTGGTGCCAGTGCAAGGTTCTGAGCAGAAGGAAAATATCATTTTTGATCCAAGGCAGAAAGTACATCATTTAACTGATCCAAACATTGAGTTGTGGACTATTGCTGGTCATGTAAACTGTGTAAGATTGATTCATGTCAACTGATCATAATTCCTTGAGATTCTAAAGCTTACTGAAC
Organism: Kryptolebias marmoratus; assembly: GCF_001649575.2. Classification (NCBI taxonomy): domain Eukaryota; kingdom Metazoa; phylum Chordata; class Actinopteri; order Cyprinodontiformes; family Rivulidae; genus Kryptolebias; species Kryptolebias marmoratus. The sequence continues at coordinate 24,856,435 of NC_051435.1, read as the reverse complement.
CTTCTCTTCGTCGATAGAACTCTATATAGTACCTAGGTGAGACAGTTCTGTCATATTTCACTAATATTTAGTACCAAACTTCAGTTTATTGAATGAAGGGAAGGACTCAGAGGATGTGGGTTAAAAAGGAAATCTTTTATTTTGTAGGAGACAGGATAGACAATCATTGAACAATAGAACATTGGCAGGTTAGAGTCCGATAATAAATACTGGATATTATGGGGGAAAATAAAAAAATGATCTTATTTGGTATCTTGTTTGTTACAGGATCAGAGGGAGAACTGATTTGGACTCTGGGAGCAGATTGTGGATGATGTAGATTCTAAGAGGTCCAGGTTAGTGAGACATAAAGCATTTCTTCAGAGATAATTTGTCTTTCAAAGGAGAAGGACAGTCACCAGTTACATTCAGCGTTCCCACAAAGACATGTGGACAGGCTCAGTCTTAAATACCAGTGCTGTTGATTACCCGTAATGATCTTCAGCTGGTGAAGACACAGGAGAAGCTGCACAACCGCTTCTGACTCTCTCCGTATGGAACACAGATACTACCAGGAAAAAATATACAACAATAAACCCAGAATCCTCCCACTAACTGATATTAGCCAGCACAAAAATTGCTACAACTGTCAATTTTACGGCTACTGAGCAAAAATCTGATGTAATAGTAGCTTAGAGTCCTTAACAACACGGACTCTGTAGGTGATATATTACGATATCCCATAAGATTCTGCATTGTTATTTTTAAAGTTTGATCAAAAGGGCTGCAACTCTGTCATTTCTCAACATATGATAATTTCAGTATAAAATTCTGGCATAAATACAAGGCCATTAGTTTGATTATGTCGTGTTTATCTAAAATTTGATTAAGTGCTGTGTGTTTGGTAGATGAAAACCCCCCAGTAGTCAGGTTGTTCTTTTGGCTCTGAGGCTGAGTGTGACAAGAGAAATTGGTGAATGCTTGACTCTGATGACATCTACAGGCTAAACCTGAGAAGGATCCAATGGGATGGAAAGCTTTGAAATAAGAGTAATACAAACCTGTAAAAACAGTTTGGTTTTTATGCTGCCAAGTAAATAATGTCCCTTTTTTTGTACAAAATGTGTCGCTTTCCAGAGGTCTTAATGAAATGTCTGAGGTAGTTGTAAATACAAAAATGAGCATAATATTTTAAAGGAGTTGCCTGTTTTCAGCCCGACAAAAACTGGAAAATCAGTTCTGCAAACTAAAAAAAAACAGTTACCTATTGGGACATAGAAAATATTTTCATTTAGTCTTAAAACTGAATATGAAACTACAATTTATGAGAATTGCATAAATGCAACTTCATATAAAAAGCATCACATGAAATGTGCCTCATTAAAACTAAGCCACAATGAAAAATAGTGACTAAAAAACTAAGTCCACCTTTCATTTTTCTTTACTATTCACCTCTGGCCTTTTAATAAAAAAATCACTGTATTTCTAACTCTCTCAGCTGTCTTATCCACAGAAACCAAGGTCATTCCAATTAAATTTACAGTTGTTAGATTGATTGAATCTTAGGATGTTTCTTCAGTAAAAATTTAAAAAGACAGGAGGATATACAACTCAAACTGCTGAATCTGAATTGATTGATCTTTTAAAAAAAAGTACATAAAATAAACCTGCCTCCTAGAGTGCAAGGAGTTCAGTATGATTTTTTTCCAAAGTAGAGAGGGGACGTAGTTTCAGACTGTGACCCTGACTTCTTAGAATAAAGCTTCTCAATAGTAGATATTTAAAGAAAGGCTTTGAGGGTACTGCATATTTAGACTTACATTCTTCAAATGACAATAAAAATGAACTTTCTTTATAAAAGGTCTGATATCTTAGCTCCTGTGATGTCCAGAACCTTAATTCTGAATTAGTTCTACCTGGTTGGAAATTGTTATTGCCAAATATATGAGAGAATTGTATTAATGTGGGAGCCTCTCCCAAATATGCCTTAGTATTAAACCAGACCCTTAGGGTGTTTTAAAGAAAGTTTTTTTTTTGTCTGTTTGATTAGCTTGTTCTTATTTGTAGAATATATGTATAGATTTGGGGGCATGTTGATTAAGTGAGATTCTATTATTCCATAGTGCATCCTATCCCAGATAGGACCATTTATGATACTCATATCGGAGGTGAAATCATTTGGTCCAAAACCTTTATTCATCATGACTAAATTAACAAAAGTAAATACAGATAGACTTGCTTACCAGCAAGAAATGACTCCACAACAAAAATCTCACCAGTTTAATCTTATACACATGAAAATGATTTATTGTGAAGCTGCAAAAGACCTTGGGTTATTATGAGTAAATTTACAGTTTTGGAGCTACACAGTGACACAGTTGGTCGCACTGTTGGCAGTGTTAGAATCCCAGTAAAGGGTCTTTCTGCTTGTCGTTTGCATGATCTCCCTGTAAATGCATGGGGTCTCTGGGTATTTAATCTCATCTGCTATCCACAAACTGTGCTGTTCTGCTCTCCCTTCCTCCTTCCTGCTCTGTACCAGGACAGTTACCTCCACCAATCTCCCTGAAGATCTATGGGCAGGGCCGGACCTAGCCTGTCTGGACGCTTCCCCTTTCCTTCCAACCTATGAGTTATTCTGGCGAGACACTTAAAAGAGCTGGCACAAACACCAGATTGACCAACACATCGCTACAAGTGGCTAATAACAAGACAATAGAGACAAAAAACACGAAAACATGATGAAAATTCATAAATTTATTTGTATTTTCCAAACTGCTTACATCAGTTAAACAATAAGTCAACCTGCAGTTTAAACTGCATTCATGAACATAACAGTGCATAGCAAAATTAACACAAATAAACACACACTTTCAATTACATGAACAATAAAAATAAATAAATAAGCCAGAATGAATATAACATTCAATTATATAACATTATCGGCAGAGTGAACCTCATGTGTAGCAGTGCGTCGCCTTGAGGTTCCCCTATCTGCTGCCAGGTTGAAACACCTGATGGCATGCTTGCAGACATCCTGCTCTGTGGAAGCATGAGCAACCCGATTTTTTTCTGACAGAATCTGTAATCACAAAGCAGCTTTTCATTAACGTTATCATCATCTGCAATCATAATGACAATTTGCAATGTGACAGGTACACACTGTGATAATGCGCTACAAAATAGACAATCTGTCTCAGTCTCATATTGCAATTTTAGAATTTCTAAATATGGAAATAAAGTTTGTCAAAATAACAAAAATAACCAGTGTATTTTGTCAACTTAAATTGTTAAAATGTAGTATTTATTTGATTTCTTGTTGTTGAGCTATCAAAAAAAATACCTGTACCTGTTGCTGGTGTTGAGCTGGGTCCTGTGAGTAGATGAGGATGTCGTCGAGATAGACAAAAACAAAGTTATTGAGGAAGTCACGGAGGACATCATTTATGAGGGATTGAAAGACAGCAGGAGCGTTAGTGAGTCCAAATGGTACGACAAGATATTCAAAGTGTCTTAAAGGGGTTTTGAAGGCTGTCTTCCATTTGTCCCCTTCTCTGATTCTGACAAGGTGGTAGGCGTTCAGGAGAGCCAACTTAGTAAAAATGGTGGCTGAATGTAGTTGTTGATGAACTAAATCGATCAATGGGATAGGATATTTGTTTTTGATAGTTATTTGGTTTAGCCCGCGATAATCGATACAGGGACAAAGACTCTTGTCTCTCTTCTCCACAAAGAAAAACCCTGCCCCAACAGGGGATGTGGAGAGGTGGATTATTCCTGAGGACAGTGACTCTTCTATATAATTTTCCATGGCCTCCCTTTTGGGACCTGACAGATTAAATAATCGACTTGAAGGAAGCGGGGCTCCAGGAAGGATCTCTATGGCGCAATCATAAGGCCTATGTGGGGAAAGGGACAGAGCCCTGGTCTTACTAAAAACTGGCGCCAAATCGTGATATTTGGGTGGTACCTTAGACAAATCAATCTTTTCGGAGTTTTTGTTTTTGACAGAACGGGGACAATTTTGCAAACAATAATTGCTCGAGGACTCAATACGTTTTTCGGCCCAATTGATTACAGGATTATGTTTGTGTAACCATGGGTAACCTAGAATCATTTGTGGTGTGGGTGATGAGAAAACCAGATACTCACCCGACTCGTGATGATTGCCAGTTGCCATGAAGTGGAGGTTAGAGACGTCCAACAACGGTGACTTTGCCGATATGTCTTGTAGGGGAAGACTAAGTTCCTTTACGAGGTCTTCGGAAACCAGACTCTGTTCAGCACCTGAGTCCACCAGGGCATGGACAGCTATCCTTGAATGTTCACTGATTAGGGTGGTATGGAGAAAGAAACGGGGGGCTGAGGGGTTGTGTAAAACTGCTCACTCTAACCCCTCTTGCATCTAGTGAGCCATATCTTTTCCCAAAAGCGGGCATTGGGCACGAAAATGGCGTTTATCCCCACAATAGAAACATTCCCTCGCCTCGTAACGTCGTTGTCTTGGTAATTTGGTCGAGTCTGCTGGTATCAGAGCGTTGTTGTTCAAAGAGCGCATTTAACATGGATTCGTGTCGGATTAGTTGAGAGGCTGCTTCGATAGACTCCGATTGACTGCTGGACTCCGCCATCTTGAGAGGTATTTTCTTAACCCACATAAGTTGTTAACACTCCTGACTTGAGTTAAGTAAGAGGAAAAACAGGGGAATCCTAATTTTTACAAAAAAAAAAAAAAAAACTCGCCAATTCTTTTTCCTTCTCTTTCTTTCAAAATCCTAAGCCACCTGATTCTGGACCATTCTTGACAATGGTTGGCTGGAGCATACTGACATAATCCAGGATTGTCATAGAGAACGGAACCAGAAAACAGATATGGAGGCAGGATGCAAGGCAAGTGAATTTATTTACAATATTTACAGGTGTTCAGGAGTACGACCAGGAGAATCTGAAAGACGGAGGGAAGGGAGCCAGGTGAGTCTCAGGTACCGATAGTATTCTTTCACATGATTGGTTGTTCATTGGTAACTGTTTTTTCTTTCTTACAGGTGTAGAGGAGAGAAGAGGCTTGGAGATGATGACGTCCCACTTTCAATCCTTCAGTACTTAGGCTTGAGTATCTACCCAGTAGGCATGATGCTCCAGTGAAGACCTGGATCCAACTGAAGACTTAAGTACTGGTACGGCTCATTAAGCAGATGGGTTGCAGCTGAGGGGGGGAGAGTGTTCTGTCCCCGCCTGCTGGCGAGACAGAACACTCAAATCCTCACAGTTTGTGGACAAATAAATGTACTGACATGGACTGTAAGGGCCAACCAGAGGCCACCAGGGCCCCAACAACAAATCAGTCTCTTAATGAGGTTTCTGTGACTCTGAAATGTTGGGACAGACACTTTATTTGAAACATAAACCTATATTATACAGCCAACATTCCTCAGGAGGTAAAGCTGCTGCTGAACCTCTAGAAACAGAGTTTAATTTCACTTTATATTTGATTATAAACAAAGCAACGCATTCAACCAATCAAATTGTGTGTCCATAACATTACCGTGGAAATGGCTGATGCGTTCCTAAAATGCTGTGAGGTCACAAAAGTTTCATTCTATAGAATCTGACTCAGGAAGGTGAAGAATCCTGGATCATCGGTCGGTCTTCATTTCCCTCACTGCAACAGGAGCGAACGATGTGTTTTCACAGCCAGACAGGAATGAAACAGCGAAAGGTTTAATACCTGAGAGCATTTTACATTTCTACTAGAGCCATCAGCCAAGTCCATCTGAAGCTGTCAGGTCAGTGTTTACAGGGAGAGGCTTAGTTTGTGCTTTAACTACTTCAGATCAACAATCTTTAGGGATATTTCAAACTAAAGTAATACTTCATCTAAAAAGTTGTTTAGTGGTTTCAAGCTAACAAAGTCTTGTATGTATGTCTTGTATGTATGTATATTAACCTATAATGAAGTGTATCACTGAAAGAACTGATTCAGACAGTCAAAATACTCCAGTCTTACAGGAACACAACCCAGACTGACTCTGTTTAAAAGGTTTTATTATCGTGCTGCTTTTAAATGTTACTGCACCAAGAATATTATTTAAATTGTGCCAATTTTTGTCAATTTACACATAAAAGTAGGTTTCTAGTTAAAGTTCAAAACCTGATCTTTAGTTGTTGTGTAGATTAATAACCACATATCTGATTGTATAAAGTGATTTTCAGTGTGTTGTTAGTACCAGTGTGTGTGATATCTGTGAGAATGATGATTCAGCATGTTTTCCTGTTTTTATTTGCTCTGTGTTTTATGGCATCAAACTTGATGCTATTTGAACTATTCACACCTAAAAAACGATCAGTTTGTTCGGGAGATGAGTGCTAAGACTTTTATACTTAAAGAAATTTATAACTTTATTTACACAATATTCTCTTTTTTAAATACTTTCAGGTCTCTTACGGTTTTGTAAGAATTTTGCTACTTTTTTAACATTTTACTGCTTTTAGCATTTAGCTAGTGGTTTTGCTACATTTAGCTTGCAGTTTTTTCAGTTTCTTTAGCAAATTTCTGCAGTTTTTCAGAACCTGGCGTTCACGCTGCATTTTCACAGAAAATACAAATTCTCTAGTTACTCCTTGATCCAAGAAACAGACGTAATCTTTGCTCCTAGTTTGTATTTCTCTGATGTTTGCACTGATAAAGATGTCTGAGGTTTTAAAGCAGCTTTTTTATCATTGTGTGTCACAGAAACCCAGACAAGTGCTGGTAATTCCTCGAGTTTTTAGGAACTCAGAGGCCCTGCATCCATCATGGAGGTCAGCGAGGATATCAGAAACTATCTGGCAGCAATGGATCAGCATCAAGTCCTCGCATTTCCGGATCAAATTTTTGATTATCCCTTGGAGGAGATGTCTAACCCTCCAGCCCCAACGGTCTCCTCTGTGAGAAACCCTGCGATCGAGGAAGGCACGTTTCCACCTCCTCCTCGTCCTTGTCGTGTGACACTGACTAGGGTCCGCATTACGTTCAGAAAGAGGCAGATGTCTAACCCTTCATCTGCAACGGTCTCCTCTGTGAGAGACCCTGTGATGGAGGAAGGCCCATCTCCACCTCCTCCTCGTCCTTGTCGTGTGACACTGACTAGGGTCCGCATTACGTTCAGAAAGAGGCAGATGTCTAACCCTTCATCTGCAACTGTCTCCTCTATGAGAGACCCTGTGATGGAGGAAGGCCCATCTCCACCTCCTCCTCGTCCTTGTCGTGTGACACTGACTAGGGTCCGCATTACGTTCAGAAAGAGGCAGATGTCTAACCCTTCATCTCCAACGGTCTCCTCTATGAGAGACCCTGTGATGGAGGAAGGCCCATCTCCACCTCCTCGTTATGTGGCAGTACCTAAGCCCCACATGGACAGCCAGCTTGACTCAAGAAGGAGTCAGCTTGGAGGAGATGATGGGTGTTCGTCCATCAGAGAAGCTCCTACAACTTCTGCTCCTGACACCCAGCCTGCAGTGCAGCTGTCCGGTGGACAAAGCCAGGGACAGGTGAGACACAGAGGAGGGAAGGGACAGCTTTGATTGTTTTATCCATAAAGATAGTAAACACTGGTGCTTATCTCAGATTGATGTCAACTGTACTGATCTAAAAATTACAAAACCTCTGATGACTGAAGTAGTCAAAACGGTAGAATCATGAGCAGCGACACAGCTCATCTATTTCTAAAACAGTCAAATGATCAATTAAATTTTGTCTTTTTCTGTAAGATTTTATATTTTTAGTTTGGATTTTTGAATGGAATCATTAGTTTTGTTAAACGTTGTTTAGGACTTGTAGGAATTGTAATTTGATTTAAATAAGAAAAGAATATTTAGTCTCAGATGATTCTAAATTTCATCCAAAAGTTGAGTCAAACTGGGCCTCATTTAGGGCAGCCTGAACACATTCATCTGACCTCTGTTAGTCCGATTTCCCAGCAGCTCATTCAGTCTGTGTTTATAACATCCTGCCACCTTGTGGACAGAAGACACCACCGTAGATTGTTTCCTCATACCTGTTTTGTGTTTTTCTCTCCAGATCCATGACATCCCTGTCATCAAGCTCCCTGAGAACATTTGTCTTTATCCGATCGCAACTCTGTGAGTAAAACACACCTTAGGGTCAATAATAAGCAGACGTTTCAGGGCCTGTGTTTGTCTCTTCACACTGTCAGGTTATTTAACGTGTCCGTCTGGGTTTTCTGTGCGGGAACGTCCCTCCTGCTCCTCCAGTCAACATGCCTGCCTGCGAGTCAAAGTAACTTTTCACAGTCAAAATATTCTTTTCTTCTCTCGTGTTTTGTGTCAGTGGATCAGCCTCATTCAGTGGGGTTTCATTCATTTAAAGGAGGAATTTTACTTTGTCTTGTGTAATTCTGTTTTTATTTAAAGCATTGCCTAACTTTTAGTTCATCACAAACTGAAATAAAATGTGTAAATTAGAACCAAAACGTACGAGTTGTTCAGGAACAGTGGGCTCTGACTTTTGGTAGCAGTAAGTTGCACATCATGGACAGAATTTGCTAAAAAAAATTACAATAAAAGAATGATGGAGATCATTAGGATTTTGGTAAAACACTTGAGACCTTTGTAGCTCAGATTTACTTCCATCAGAGTTTAAACGGGTCACAGAAAGTTGGACAAATCCAAATGTGGACATTTTGTCTAATCTAATCCAGAGTGTCTCTCACTGCCGTAATACTTCAGGTTTTCTTTCACATCTGCCCCATAATGCAGAGAGTGCACACCCAATCTTCTATAGACTTCAATTGTATTTTAGCTTCAATTATTCTTTTTAAAACTGAAAGATCTTTTGAACTTGTCGTATCTCCTACATAAAAAGTTGTAGAAACATTAAAGTTCACATGTGAGTCTTCTGCTGCTCACGGTTCAGGAATTTTTAAAATCTGAATTTTAGTTTTTGCACAGCGACTGTTTGAGGTTTATTTTTCAGTCTGCATCTGGTTTGTTTCTCGCTAACTTGTCAGTCAGGAAGCGATAGACACAGGTGTTATTATGGTTACCGTGGTGACCATAATGGGACACCTAACTTAGCTCGGATTAATACAAAGTTATATTGAAATTCTGGACAGTAGCTGATCTTGGCAGCCTGTCGTTTGTTTTGTTTTTTTCTTTGCAGAAAGAGACCGCGTGAGGACCAGCAGGACGAGCCCCAGCCGTACGTAAAGAAGCCGCCGAACGCCTTCATGCTTTTCAGGAAGGAGCAAAGGCCAAACGTGGTGGCTGAAAATCACCCCAAAGACAGTGCGGCCATGAATACCATCCTGGGCCAGAAGGTGATTGTGTTTGTTTCTGTTTGTCTGCAGTGCTGCAGGTGTGTGTCGGTGTGTGCGTGCATCCTAACAGTGTTGTCTGTCTGTCTTTGGACCACAGGGGAAGGCGTTGTCACAGGAACAGCAGCACCTTCATGAGCAGCAACACCCTGACTGGTCCACCAGAGACAATCATGTACGTAGACTCTGCTCAGACATGATCCCATCACAGAACTGATGCTGATGAAGCCCAGTGAGTGCAGAGAGTCTCAGTCAGCTGATATCAGAGGGAAAGACGAATGTGTTTGTTTTTAGGGCAAGAAAAGAAAGCGAGTGAGACAGAGGAGGACGGCTCCCACGAGCACTGACTGTAAGCCAAGACTTCTGTGGATCGCAGCATTTAAACAACATGATGTGACCACAGTGTGTGATATATGACCAGGTTCTATTACAGGCTGTGAAGAGTCCAGATGAACTGGATGAAAAAATAAATCAAAACAAATGTGATAGTGAGCTTTAATTAGAATGTGTGTTTCAGTCTCTCCTGGTGTAGGAGCAGCCTCTCAGAGAGCTGATGGTGTTTTTGTGTTGCAGCATGTGTGCCTCAGCCTGAAAACCCTCAGAAGAGGCAGCGGGTGGAGCAGCATGAGGCGCAGCAGCCCGTCCCTCAGGCAGGTGTACTTCAGGCTCCGCCCCCTCATACATCTGTGACTAACCTGCCGCCAGCAGGGCAGGTCATTGCGGGCCCGAGCTACCAGCAGGTGACGTGTTTGCAGCAGACACACACTTCAAGAATCTCCGCTGAACTCTCCTGTTTGTAACGTGTCTCACCTGTCTGGGGTTGATCAGGTCGGCCCTGTTTCCTGGCTGGATCTCATGTCTCTGTCTTTCACTGGTGGACCGTCACAGAGAAACAGCGCTCCTCACCATTAGAGGGGCAGTTTGTGTGTTTTATGTTCCATGTTTTATGTTTGTATGTGACTCTGTGTTGGTGTGTGTGTATATATATATATGGATATAAAAACTCTGAGTTTGCTGTTTCCTCGTGAGCAGTTGCACTTAAACTTTAAGCTCAGGTCCTCTACCAGAGTCCTGGGAGCTTGAGGGTTCTGCACAGTATCTTAGCTGTTCCTGGGACTTCACACATCTGGACAGAGGTTTCTCAGGTTGTTTCTTGGATCTTCTGGAACCACTCTCTGAATTTTGGGGTCTCAGGCCTGCATGTTCAGGTGATCACTGGCTCCACTGAGGCCTTGACTCCCTCCAACTTCTCTATTTCCTCTTCCAGCTCTTGGTGTTTCTCCAGCTTCTCAGGTTCCTTCCTCCTGATGCTACAGTCACTTGGGGTCACTACATCGATCACCGCTGCCTTCTTCTGTGGTTAGTCGACCACCCCAGTGTCCGGTTGGTAAGCCATCACCTGTTGGTCAGTCTGGATCTGGAAGTCCCACAATGTCTCAGCCCTTTCATCCTCCACCACCTCTGGTGGAGGACACTGTGGGACATCCTGGCTGTCCCGGGAGTCCTCCACCACCTCGGACACTGTGGGACATCAGGATGCCCTCGGCTCAGATGTTCCTCTAAATGATTCCAGACTCCTGGTCATGGAGCTCCATTTAGTTTTTATCTGCCTGCATCTCACATCCTTTAATTAATGCTGGACCATCTCAGGACTGTTGGACAGCCTGCGTCCTGGGTCCTGGACTGTGGGGGTAGACCCTGACCCTTCTCTCCTTTCCCCCCTCCCTCCCTCCTTCCCCTCTCTCTCTCTCTCTCTCTCTCTCTCTCTCTCTCTCTCTCCTCTTCCTCTGTCTTTCTCTCTCTTTTGTCTTTCCCTTTTTCTCCTTTTCTCTATTTTTTCTGTTTCCAACTTGCTCCCTCTGTACCTGTCCTTTTCTTGGTATTTCTTCCTTCTTTTTCTGTTTTTTTATTTTATTTTATGTCTGTTTCTCTTCTTTCTTTCATTTTCTTTCTTTCTTTCTTTCTTTCTTTCTTTCTTCTTTGCTCTCATCTGTTTTCTTTCCTTTCCCTTTTCTCCTTGATTTTCTTTTTCTCTATTTGTTTTCTTGTTGTTTGTTTTCACGCTTTTCTTTCTGTCTTTATTTTTCTCTTCTCCTTTCATTCTGTTTCTTTTTCTTTCTTTCTTTCTTTCTCCTTTGCTCTCACCTGTTTTATCTTACCTTTTCCTTTTCTTCTTGATTTTCTTTCTTTCTCTATTTGTCTTTCTTTGTCGTTGTTTATGTTTTCATGCTCTCCTTTCTCTGTCTTTATTTTTCTCTCTTTCGATTTTTATCCTCTCCGTTCATTCTCTCCTTCTTTTTCTCTTTCTTTGTCATTCTTTCTGTCCTTTCACTGTCTGTCTCTCTTTCTTTTTCTCTCTTTTTCTTCTGAGAGAGAGAGAAAGGGGACGGAGGGAGGGACGGAGGGAGGGAGAGAAGGGTCAGGGTCTACCCCTCCAGTCCAGGACCCAGGACGCAGGCTGTCCAACAGTCCTGTGACGGTCCATCTTTTATTTGAAGGATGTGAGATGCAGGCAGATAAAAAGTAAATGGAGCTCCATGACCAGGAGTCTCATTTCGAGGAACATCTGAGCCGAGGAACCATTGACGTCCAGATCCAGACTGACAAACATGTGATGGCTTACCAACCGGACACTGGGGTGGTCGACTAACTACAGAAGAAGGCAGCGGTGATCGATGTAGTGACACCAAGTGACTGTAGCATCAGGAGGAAGGAACCTGAGAAGCTGGAGAAACACTAAGAGCTGGAAGAGGAACTAGAAGGTTGGAGAGCGTTGAGGTTTCTGTGGAGCCAGTGATCACCAGAGCATACAGGCCTGAGAAAACTGAATTGGGAAAGTGGCTCCAGCAGATCTGAGGAACATCCTGAGAGATCTCTGTCCAGAAGAGTGAAGTCCCAGGAACAGCTTAGATACTGAGCAGAACCCTCAAATTACCAGGACTCTGGTAGAGGACCAGAGCTTGAAGTGAGGGAGCAACTGCTCACATGTAACGAGTTTTAATTCTATGCATACATATATCATATACACACCATATATGTTTGTCACGTATGTCTTGTCTCGTGTTCCCACTCGTGGTCTGCACCTTGTCGTGGTGAGTGGACTTTCAACAAAGACAGACCACCTCTGTTGAAATGTTACAATTTTACATCTCATTTTTAAAGCAGTGTAAATATTACTAACATTGATCTTACCTGGATGAACAGGGACTGTCGTTCAGTCCCCCCAGTAGTCTAAAGCATCACAGAGTTACATCTTCACTGACTGGTCCAACCAAAACATGAAGCTCCTGGAGATTATACGACTTTCAGTTTGTAAAATACAAAACTCTGATGAGTCTGATCATTTTATGTCATAGTTTCGAAGTAAGTTTTGTCTTTATTCTCAATTATATCTTCAAAATAAATCGTGCTGGAATTAATATCTGTACCCTGTAACTTTAAACATCAGATTATCAAACCTTTAAATATCAGTCAGTTTACTGAAATAGTTACACAGAGAACTTGCCTTATGTCCTAATAATAAATGTTGTATCCTGTCTTTTTCCTCACCTTAATATTTATTTACTCACAGGTTTTTGTATTAGTACACTCCTGATCAAAATCTTAAGACCAGTCAAAAAATTGCAAGAATTTGCATTTTGCACTATTGGATCTTAAGAAGGTTCTAAGTAGAGCTTCACAATGTTAAAGGAAAAAATCAGTGCAAGAGACAAGAACTTTTGAGCAGGGAATTTTCTGCAAACTGCATTTACACTCAAACATGATTTTTTCAGATGACCAAAGGTTTAAGACCATAGCTCAAAAAACCCCGAAAACCCCCCAAAGCAGAAATCATAATGTAAAACTGTAAAATTAAATGTAATTCAGGCATCTTTGTTGTTGATGTTTATCCGAAACTATTGTTGTAAAAGCTGTTCTCATTATCTCCTGACCCAACTGTAGCCTTCAAAGAGTGCATTTCTTTCACCGTAACTGTATGTTGTTTTGTATGTTTTTTGTTATCACCTGTGTCTGTATGGGTGTGTTTGCTTGCCATATTAGCAAAATAAGTTATGAACAACTGGGCAGATTTGAATGAAACTCTCACTCAGTAATCATTGGATGTACATCTACAACTGATTCACTTTTGGAGTCAATTCAATTCAAAATGTCTGCATAACTAAGCAGCTTTAGCAAACAAAAATAGCTACAAGTTAGAGATATGTTGACTTCTATATTGACTGAGTTATAGTAGAACTCAGTTTTACAGATTTTGAGCAAAAGTTCAGTGTGGTGGTAGGCGAGAGTCATCTCCAGCTTTTACTTCAAGCACTAACTGATAGAGCAAGATCCGTTTTCTAAAACCTTGAATATTGGAGCCAACTTGTTTTGGAATATCAGATTAATGACAAACAGGCTTAGTTTTGAAACAGAATTTTGCTAGTTGTTGTTGTTGGCAGTTTTAACATTTATTTCAATTGATGATAATGCTGATGAGCACAGACACACATGCACACACACAAACCGGGATGCATAATTACACCTCATTAAAAAGTCTTAGAAGTACAAAAATAAGTACAAATCTAAAAGCAAGTATTTTAATTTCTTGCCAGTTTACAAAGGGTCATACCTTTGTTTGAGATCTATATATTTTATTTTGCATATATTTTGCAAAAAGTAAAATTTCATGGAATGTGTAGATACTTAATTACATAGAGGTCTCATTAGTGACAAGATAAAATATGATGATGTTGCCTGAGGTGTTAGTAAAACACAAAGAAAGTCATCATGATTTTAATGTAAAAATGAGTCAGTAAATGTCCAGAGGCTACCTCACAAATACCTTCTCTTGGTTCAGCACAGATCAACAACATACATCAAGTTAGTGCAATCAGGGTAAAGAAGAGTTCCAAGTCATCATGTCAGGGTCCACTAGAATTCCTATAGATGGATACTTTCTGCATCATGTTTTTGTTCTCATAAGAATGCTTTTGTTTTTGGTCTACCAGAGCTGCAGCATGAGGGACAGTGGTCAGAAGCCTTTTTTTTTTCTTGTGGACAAGGCATCCTCCTCGATCAATCCTGGAGCCACAAGCACACTCCCCTCCCCTCAGCCAACTACTCCAGTTCCTGTAGAGACGTCAATGTGTGCATGTGTGTTTATCGAGTGTGCATGTCTGGGTGTAAGCCCTGCAGCTGGAAGGGGGAATCACAGTTTGGGCTGCTTGGCTAACTTTATCTTCAGATTCTCTGCCAACTTGTCCAGGAACTCAAAAGTGTTCAAGTAGTCATCACGTGTCACCCTGAAAAAAAAAATGAGATAAGTTCATACATGATCAACAGTAAGGGTGGGGTTAAAATTCTGTTTTTAGGTGCATCACATGGCAGACAACACGATTCTGAATCAGTTTTGAAGAATCAAAGATGTATTTTGTTAACTGTGCTGAACGTCAGCAGAGTAGTTGCTGGGCTGTGCAGTTTGTCCTAGTTTAGCTGCTGAAGTTAAAAGATGCTGCAGTGTGTTTTACAGCTTTTTCTTTTTCCTTTGCTGAATCCTAAAGAATATGTCTGTAAATAATAGCTAAAGTTATAACTTGTTGGATAAAAATAAAATTCAGCTTTGAGTTGGTGAAGTGCTGCTTCAGTTGGAGGCTTTGTTCTGTCAAAGTGTTTTTCCATGTTTTTTTTTTTTTTTTGTTGTCCTATTCATTTTTTAATTTTAATTATTTATTTTACACAGTATGTATAGCAAAAGGAAATGTTTAAGAGTGGTGTCTATCTCAACTATGGCATATTATCAAAGACCATTTAGGATATAAAAGAAACATCACTCTCCTTTAATTGGAGGGTTTTTTTTTTAACCAACAAATGGGTTTGGTTCTTTGTTGGGAAAAATGCCAATCATAAAGAGAAAACCAAAAGTAAAGTCTGAATATGAATCAAAACGCTCCTGCCATTGGTTGCTGTTTGCCAAATCTGTAAAAGTGAAAAACCTATCAGATATTTTATGGTGAAAAACCAAAAAAAACCTGTCATTTATGGCTTTTCACTCAACTCACTCACTCATGTTTCCATCAGCCTTAGTGTCGATGTGGGTGGCTGATGGCTGCTTGAAATGGACCTATATTCTGCCTACCCAGCATTTTGGGTTTGGGTATTGGGTTTTACAAAATACAACACATGTGACTAACTTTGGGAGGGTTTTGATGCAGATAGCCAAATCCTTGGTCATGAAACCGGCCTCGATGGTCTCGATGCAAACGGCCTCAAGAGCCTCAGAAAAGAAACGCAGCTCTGTGTTGTTGTCCAACTTGGCACGGTGATGCAGACCCCGTGTCCATGCAAAGATGGAGGCTGAAGCAAACAGAGGCACAGATTCAGGACACATTTTGGTTTAAATAGTGAGTGTATGCTACATTCTTACAAAAAACACCTTCCAAACCTTAAGTTTTTAGGAATGCACAAAGCTCGTGGTTGTATGTGCAGGCTTATCATCCTACCTATGGGGTTGGTGGAGGTTTCTTTTCCCTGCTGGTGTTGTCTGTAGTGGCGTGTCACTGTGCCGTGCGCAGCTTCTGACTCCACTGTGCGTCCATCAGGGCAGATCAGTACACTGGTCATCATGCCCAGAGAACCGTAACCTAAAAAACAGCCCCCGAACAACACATCACATGATGAAATCCCATAAACTCGTCGATGGAGTTTTTCTTGATATGATCAGAAGCGTCATGCAACATGCGTGTTTGTTTCGCCAACCTTGTGCCACAGAGTCAGACTGTACATCCCCGTCGTAGTTTTTACAAGCCCAAATAAAGCCTCCCTCTGATTTCATGGCCTGAGCCACCATGTCATCTATGAGCCGGTGCTCATACCAGATTCCTTTGGCCTCAAACTGAGCATGATATTCCCTGAAAGATGCAAGACATCGCATTTATGTTATTTTATACATCAGGTAGAGTTTATATTTGATTATGGGTGCTTTTTGTAAGTGTGTGTGTGTGTGGATTTTAAAGGCTTTACTTTTCATAGATTTCCTGGAAGAGGTCTTTGAAGCGACCATCATACTTCTTCAGGATAGTGTTCTTGGTACTGAGGTACAGAGGCCAGCCTTTAGACAGAGCCACCTGAAAGGAGCTGTGGGCAAAGTCCCTGATGGACTTATCTGTGTTGTACATTCCCAAGGCAACACCACCTGTGCCTGGAGCAACACATCAACACAAATTACTCATACAGTATGCTCACATGAACTTTATTAACACAAGCACACCGACAAATACAATGTAAGTATATAAACCTGCTTTTTGTGACATTATATATTGAAACAAAACACTGTAACAAAGCCATGACAATCCAAACAACAGGAAAGGCTGGAAAACAAGTCACTTTAACTGATGGTCTGTTTTAGTTCATCATCTATGGTGCTTAGTCTTTGGTGCTATACACAGAAAGAATAAAAAAGTTACAGTAGAATTTACATCAAGAAAACAGAAATAGATGGCTTTCCACTTCAAAAGTTAATCTTCACATGAAAATATAGATGATATAGATATAGACAAAGAGGAGAATGACAGAGATTTTGTAAAATGTCCTGAATGACCAAGTCTTTTATGTAGTGTTGTGAATTGTCACTGATCTTACCCTCAAACTCATGGATGACATATTTAACTGGTTCTCCAGCTGTAGGGGTGTAGATCATCTCCACCTTTCCAGGGCCTGGCACCACAAAGTCAGTGGCTTTGTACTGTGGCGAGTACGGTGAAGCGGAAGGAGGGTTATTAGTAGAAAAACAACTTGGCCATTTAAACCCACTAAACGCTTCAGCTCTTAAAATTTATCAGCCAATAATGGTGTGAAATCAAAGTTCATGTAGCGTCCACAATCATAAAAATATGTCAGCAGAGTATTTATTCAATATGTAACCAGCAAGCTTCTGACACTTCACCTGCACTTCAATGAGAGAACTACTGAGTTCGGCATTGCGCCATGAGCCAACCTCAGATTTAGGGCTGTAACATGTCAAAGCTGCAGAGGCAGGTCCAAAGAGCAGTTCATGAAAAGGAAATATTAACTGTGTATCTCCTGGCAACATTTTAACAGCTAATTGGTGAACTAACACGATTTGACAGAAAAAGCACTCAGCTCGGCTGCAACTGAAATATAATTCATGAACTAATTTAGCTCCTTACAGTTCTGGTTTAAACCTAGGTTCAATATTTCTGCTGATTTTTTAGCCATTTTGTGAGTCTGCAATTTTGATGTGTGTTTATATTGGGGAGGGCCTGAGCTGATCTCAAGTATCAGATCAGGGTCTTGATCTCTGTTCTTGACCTTCTGATTATGGTTTTACATTAGATGTGCTATAAACATGGCTGCCATAACATACCTGTGTTAAAATATAAAATGAGAGCAGTTTAGTAGCTACTTACAACATTTGCACTTCAAATATTTATTATTGGTTTAATTAGACCTTTAATAATACACTCAACTGAGTGTGCCCAGTTCACCCAACTAACTCTTAAAGGTAGCACAACTTTAGAGAAAACTTTACAGAGAAGAGACAAGTTTCCAGAGTAACCAATAAAGCAAAAAGGATTACAGTACAGGAGAATGACTTTATCAGTCTCTATGACCAATCCATGACTGTGGTGAAGGAAATTGTTTTTGTTGCCTTTTGGATTAGTTGGAACCATGACCCTTCCGACTACATGACTCACAGAACTACCTGAGCTGAATGAAAAAAGCTTGCCATCACTTGACGAGTGACTGCAATTAGCTTTACATTAGATATTTGGAGTTCAGATGTTTGCCTGGTGTCACAGTTCAGCCTCACAAATCACTGTGCTAAATGACAGTGAAAAAAAAAACTGACAAACATTTTTCTTTGGTTGAAAATAATAATAAAAAACAAAAACCTTGAGGAACAAAAGAAATACTGTTTTTTTTTACTGCAATGTAGAGCTACGTAGATGTCAGCAACAAGATGACATTGATTTTAATAACTTTAATGCACTTATGGTCTGTAATGTGCAACTCCATGCTGTAAAATAAATGCAAGTATTGGATTGAGACTTAAAATGACTTGGATCAGTATAAGGGATAAAAAAAAAATCTTGATCTTGAGATCCCTAGTTTATATAGTGGATTTGTTATTTGTGCTTCAAACACCATGAAAAACCATAAACTGAACAAAAGGTGGACTACAAGGGAAAAAAATGTCTTCCTTAGTTTATGGCCATAATACTAGCGTTAGTCTTCTCTATAAATAATGATATTCATTTGATAAAATTGAGATCCATATTATAGAATAAAAGAATGGATGAATGAATAAAGCCTTTGTATGCTTCAGTTGCATGCTGTAAATGCAACAGTTAATAATTTGCAGTTATACAGCCTTATATTTGTAGCAACATCACAGTGTTGTCTAAAGACAAATCAACATAAAAAGAGGGGTTATGGACTGTAAACCAATATACTGTAGGTCAAGCAATTTAATCACCCGAGGCACATCTGTCTAAGAAATCTGTAAAGCTTTATGAGTCTGCAGCTGATGGCTAAAATCTTACATTTAAGACTTGAAGTTGTGGATGAACCAACAGTGAACTAATAAGGACTATGACTATCTTTTATATACAATTTATGTGAAAAATGCTCTTCTACTTTAAACAGTTTTTTAGAGGATTTAAGTTATTAGTTATGAAAATGCAACATGGAACAAAACTTGGAAACACTACTGTTTTTCTATACTTAAGCAGACCGGAAAAATGCTAAAACTAAAACTTGAAAACATACTTTTCAAGACACAGGACCTCTGTTAAAAGCTTCAAACATCCACTTTGTTTCGGTAGATTATAAAAATAGTACAATAAAAAAACTAAAGCTTAACAATTCTCTCATTTTCCACCCTAGCAGGATGTTTACACAGTGCAGGATTGGGTTACCTGGTCTCCGTGTGCATGCCTGCCAATGATTATGGGCTTCACCCAGCCAGACACCAGTCGGGGGACATTCTTACAGATGATGGCCTCCCTGAACACCGTACCTCCAAGGATGTTCCGAATGGTTCCGTTAGGCGAACGCCACATCTTCTTGAGCTTGAACTCCTCCACACGCTTCTCATCCGGTGTGATGGTGGCACACTTGATACCTACATTGTAACGCCGAACTGCTTCTGCTGCTTCGACTGTCACCTGGTCGTCTGTTGCATCTCGGTTCTCAATGCCAAGATCAAAGCTTTGCAGGAGAAAATGGAAACCAGCAAGCATAAAGTTAGTCAGAATTTAGGGACACCCTTGGCCAAAAGATCTGAGAATGACAATTGTTTTCACAAAGTTTGCTGCTTCAGTGTTTTTAGACCTTTTATTTAAATTAGAGGTCCAGAATAGAACTCTGTTTTTTGTTTTTTAACCTCTTTTTTTATTTACAATGTCCTGGATTACTCAGAGTCTACACCAGCATATTTAAGTCAGATGTTTCTACGATGTTTTTATGTTTCAACTATTAAAGCAAAACATCTCATGAATGAACACATGAATAGACTTGAATTTTCAGAAAATAATTACTGGATGTACCTCTACAACTGATTGTTAGAAATCAGCCAAATTTAAAGGTAACTTACCTTAAAAAAAATTAAAATGTCTATTACTCGGCCAGTTTTACAAATACTGAGTGAAAACTTTATGTGGTAGTAGCTGAGGGTCATTTATGATGTAAACTCTGTGGCATCCTACTATTGGATGACATTGCACATTATGTTACTTGTAAGATTTGACCAAAATAGCTTTTAAGTTTTAAATATTTCCTTAACAAAATCCTGTACAATCGTACTGTAGTATGAATATTTGGTCATGGAAAAAAAATAAAATAAATTTTCTGATGTACTTTAGAGCCAAGGCCCTTAGAAATTCAAAAATGTCAAAATCACATGTTGTAAAAATAGTAAAAGGGGAAAATAGTTAGTTAATTAATTAATAGTTTGTTTTTTGGGTACAGTGGAAAGTTTGTTGTTTGTAAAGGTGCTGTTACCTGTGCAGGTCCAGCTCCAGGTAGGGGAAGATGAGTTTCTCCTTTATGAGTTCCCAGATGACCTGAGTCATCTCATCTCCCTGCATTTCTACCACAGACCCAGCCTTGATCTTCTGAGACATTTTTTAGAGCTGCTACGCAAAAACTGGGAAGAGGATAAGCCAAAATGAAAAAGACAGTTAAAAAAGGTAAAAGAAAACTTAGGCTTTTCTCTACAAAATAATGTAAAAGAAAATAACTTGCTTTGACAGAATAAAATGATTAATTAATGGCACTGGTGCAAAGGTTTTTCCACTTTGTTTTCATCATGAATGAATTAATTCATGAGCTGGGAGTAGCAAGAGCAGTGACTCAGCATTCAATTTGCTCTGACAGATTAACTCCATAATTATCATCCTAAAATGGGAAGTCTATAAAAGCCTATAACAAACCCTGCAGCAGATTGTTAACAAACACCAAGAAACGTTACTGGGATTAGCAGAGTTCCTAAACAGATTTCATTAAAAATTTTCATACTTCTCCAAACTAAATTTACAGATTTTTCTGTTGATTTTAGGATCATAGTTACTGTCAAATATTACCCATTTACTCAAATTTTTTGTCAAATATTTATACAGTAGTTTGGCTTTTTATATGTAAACAGCAAATGCTATGCAAAAACAGAGAAAAACAAGCAAAAACTAAAATAACAGCAGGAGATCCAGACATCCATTTTCTTTACCCCCTTCCCCATTCCGCGTCGCGGGGAGCTGGTGCCTATCTCCAGCAGTCACTGTGCGAGAGGCGGGGGACACACTGCAAGTCCATCACAGGGCCACATAGAGACAAACGAGACAAACAACCATTCACACTCTCACTCACACCTAGGGACAATTTTAGAGTCATCAATGAACGTAACATGCATGTTTTTGGTCCGTGGGAAGAAACTGGAATACCTGGAGTAAACCCACGTGTGCACAGGGAGAACATGCTGGCCTAATATCAACCGATTCAAATCTGTTTACTAAATAAATGGTTTATTTCTAATACACATGCATCTGCCTTTAGTTTTTGGTTTTGGTTGGTTGAGCAAGTTATTTTGAAATATTCAGATTATTTATTTAATATAAAAAAGCAAAGGGAGTAATCTGGAAACAAATACTTTTCCAAACTCTTATTTCTTTTTCCCCTATACTTATTCATAAGAATAACCCTGGAATTATGAGTGGAAGAAAAAAAAATATTAAAAACTTTGTATTTGTTTCTTTAAGTTATTTAAAATGTTAAAATTTGCAATAAAACACAAACAGGGGAGTCTGGTGACATGGCAGTGCTTATTGACATTTGCCCTGGTTTAGAGTATTACACAATGTTCCAAAAGCAATCCTACAAGTTCGGTGTGGGAAACAGCCTTTTCCAACAGCTACAAGCAGTAGGACCCAGTACCGTGAAAACCTTTGGTGGGGCACATTTTAATAAAAATGTCCTGATTAATAACAGAATCCAACATGATACCAGGAAGAGTTTCTCGTGCTGTTCAGGGCACTAGCCATGACCACTTTGAGCTAGCTACATGCAGTTTTCGATGAATGAGGAACCCCAAAAGTAGTAGGAGGCTAAATTCGGCTTATTCGAACACAAACACGCACTTTAACCTTCAATTTTCAAACATATATACTGGTTACCAGAAAAAACTTAACACTAGCATGACAACAGGAAGACCTAACCGAGTTAAGGGCCGAGAGCATTTCACTTCCGTGTAAGTTCCTGTTACTACCATTACTGTACCATTACATTAAGTGACGCATGTTTACCTTTTAATGAATAAATAGCCACGACAGAATCTACGACGAGCTGAGGGAGCGGCAGAGTGCAGTTCGGGTACGAGGTGACAGCCACAGCAGATCAGGCCACAAAAGAAGCCGGCTTCCACCTCCAGGTCTTACTGACAAAAGTTTGACCAATCAGATTAGAGCTGAGAACAAACCAACCAATCATATCAAGTCACACGACAGAAGGCACGTAGACCCCTCGTTGAGCAGGTTGGCCCGTGGCAGCGATACGTCAGAGCGTCCGCCATATTGGATGTGGCAGACCTGCCCTTTAACTAATACAAAGAAACAGACTGTAGAACGGTGCTTTATGAAGTTCAAAGTGTTTTAAGTTAATGCCTGTCATTTACACACACTAATATTTTTGGAAAACAAACAGACACCAAAGACAACATTTGTAACTTTTAACGTGATTACAAAAAATGTTTACACCCTAATTTTTTATGGTAAGCACCAAACCAACATGTATTCTTTTGAGTGTTTAGAGCAGGGGTAGTCAATCCTGGTCCTCAGGGCAACTATCCTGTATGTTTTCTTTGTTTCCCTGCTTCAACACACCTGATTCAGTGGTTAAATTACCTCTTCTTGTTCTGCAGAAGCCTGATAATCACCCACTGATTCAAATCAGGTGTGTTGGAGCAGAGGAACAAGTAAAACATGCAGGATAGTGGCCCTCGAGGACCAGGATTGGACACCAATGGTTTAGAGCTACTAACATGTGTAACACTATTACTGTGGTGATAAATATAGAAATATTCAGTTAACATTTAATCTGTGTCTGTAATAACCAGATCCTGAAATGTAGATGCAATGTAGATTTTCTGAATAAAGAGCACAAACATTCACATATAACTGATTTTGATTAATCATTTTTATATTCAAATCGATGAACATATATATACCAATATATTTATACAGGGGGTGGAGGGTATTGAACATTTATCTATATCTATGCAGGGGGCATTAATGAACCTAAATACACTGCTCAAAAAAATAAAGGGAACACTTAAACAACACAATGTAAGTCAAAGTAAATCAAACTTCTGTGAAATCAAACTGTCCATTTAGGAAGCAACACTGATTGGCAATCAATTTCACATGCTGTTGTGCAAATAGAATAGACAACAGGTGGAAATTATTGGTAATTAGCAAGACACACTCAATAAAAAAGTGGTTCTGCAGGTGGGGACCACAGACAACTTCTCAGTACCTATGCTTTCTGACTGATATTTTGGTCACTTTTGAATGTTGGACAGGCCAGTACACCAGGAGACGTGGAGGAGGCCGTAGGAGGGCAACAACCCAGCAGCAGGACCGCTATCGCCACCTTTGTGCAAGGAGGAATAGGAGGAGCACTGCCAGAGCCCTGCAAAATGACCTGCAGCAGGCCACAAATTCCTGCTTTAGGGATCACACACTAAAGCAGGAATGTTGGCAAAAGGGGATGGAAGCTCTTCAGTTTCTTCTGCTGCTGGAGAAGAGGACATCTCAAAAGCAGACAGGGACACGGTCTCATCCTGTGCTGCCACATTTCCTGATGTGCTTGGAGACACACCGCACCATCAAATGTCGAAAGATGGCCTGGAAGTGGCTAGCTGAAGGGTTGTTATTCCATCCCCCTAAAACACACAAACACCACATTTACACACAGTTACCCAGATAATATGCATACATAGAGACAAACCACATGATTAAAAAAAACTCTGAAATCCTTACTTGATGCCCTGATTGAATTAAAGAAGAGAGTAGCTAGTTCTTATTACTCACAACATTAGGGCACAGGCAGGGGTTCAGCCTCTTGGACAAGCTGGGGACAGTCCAGTGACGGGGTCTCATGTGCTTTCTTTGAGGTCTGAGACGTCCTGGTAGTTACAGGCTAAATCAAAGAATAAAATATAGAAATTCTCTCAGTGTAATACAAAATACGTGGCTGATTCCTTCAAATTTAAAAAGGGAAAAATAGTCTGGCATTGAATTATAGCCTCCTTACAGCATAGTGCTCCACCTACCCTGTGGAGATGAGCTGGGAAACAGAAGACTGAAGGAACATCTCCAGCTCTGATCCTGGCTGTCTGACCTGTCCTGTCAAAGGTCTCTGGGCTGAAATGCTCACTGCAGAGCATGGATGATGGACCAGCAGGAAACCCTTCCCTCCTGACAGCCGTTTCCCATTGCTTTCTCAGCTGTTTATCTTTGGGAAACCTACATAAGTTTGAAAAAAGTTGGCTAAGCAACTAACACCAATCAGAGTAGTTACTTCGGGCTAATTTAGTTAAACAGGAAAGACTTCTTGGTTGTTTGGAGGCAGGTTTGCGCAGGAATTCATAGTATTAGCCACAAAGTCAGCAAGCTCTGTCCGTATAATGACAATATAATGGCCAAATACAATCAAAAGTTGTTGTTTTTTTCGTTTTTACCTGTAAAAGATAATGCCATCAGTTCTGGTTGGAACTGTAAACCGGTTACTATAATTCCATGTAGCACATGAATGAGGAATCTTCTCAGATTGCTCCACTTTGCCACATCCAATATGGCGGCGACGTTGACGTATGATTCGGTGCTAAAAGGGGCGTCTACATCTGTCAGAAGGCATACATACGGATTGGTTATTTTAGTCTCGGTCGAAAAATTGACCAATCAGGTGCAAACACAAAGACTACCCTCCAACTCCCGGAAGTGAATGCTGTCACAATAACACAATGGCCGTAAAACAAGTAATGTCAAGTGCAAATATATAAATACATAGTCTTAGTTACAATATATATATTTTTTTTTCTCTCACATAAATGTCTTTAATCAATTCGGCACAACTACAGTGCCAAACGACAAGAGGATACCAGACTCCGAACAACACTCAGATGATCCAGCTTTCTACCGGCATTTGAACGCACCACTTATGCACGAATCTGAGGCTCCCCGGAAGCGTGAAATGAGTCTCAAAAAGATTTGCAACTCGTAACCGGATTTGTGCGTAAATCTGTGTGTATCAGGCGACTCGTGCACACGTATTTAACAATTTGTAGGTGTAGGAGAAGGTTCTTAATTTGTAATTATCAGATTTGTCAGGTTGAAACAAAAAGTCGCCTGACACACACAAACTAAACTGCATTACAGATACAAATATCCAAAGTTACACACAAAGAGGCTTACACGGATTACAAATCTAGTATTACACACGCACAAGTATTTTGAAATGATTTTCCATAGATAAATATATAATGTGACTGTCAGGGTTTTGATTTATTTAACCTGCTAAGAAAAAATCACACCGGAGAGGCCTGTTGTCTTTTTGTGAAGGCCTTCGCAAAGAGGAGAGATTCCACAACAGCTCCTAATGGCGTGCTGTCCAGGAAGTTCTGCCCCTCCACTTGGGCTTTCTCTTTATTTAAAGGA
>NC_051435.1:24826040-24827502 GCF_001649575.2 Kryptolebias marmoratus | reverse complement strand
CATTTTGATGGAACAACTTTCAACCCATTTTGAAAAAGCATCAATCAATGAATCAACACTTTTGTTTTAGTTCAGACGGAAATGAGCCTCTTTTAGGCCATATTTCCATATTTCCTGAGAGTTATTGGAAAAACTCTTAGACAAGATTTAATATCATGTTTCTGTATTATGTTACTCATCCCTCCTGTTGATGGTATTTACTAAGGCCTGTTGTTCTGAACAGGGACTTGGGTAAGACAGTCTGTTAAATTTGTTATGAACTTGGTAAATACCATCAGTCGTAAGTGATGCTTGTTTTCTTTTGTTTGTCTGTTACAAAAGCTAGGTTTTGTAACAATGTTATTGTGAAATAACTGAATGCATATAAAATTCTAAGCTTATCATTATGAAAATGTTTTATTCTCCTTAATTTTTAATTCTCCAGTGAATGTTTTTCCCAATAACAGAATATTTTTGTTGCTTTTTTTTTTTTATTCCAGCAGTTTTTATTCCAAAATGTCCTTCACACAAAGTCATATTTTACTTCATAATGATGTTTTTCCTGATGGCTTATTTACCTGCACAGCTTGTACAGCTAGCAACAACTTGATGTATTGTCTAACCGGTTGGCAACTCCTCTGAGTAACTCAGGAATTGACTTTTGTCTTGCAGCCATGACATTCACAAACTTAATGGAACCTATACCAATTTTTGCTTTGTATATTTATCTGAGCTGCAGCTTTAGTTTGAGCTCCATACTACACTGTAGTGCATAAGAATACGCAATTCCACCTTCAGGCCTAATTCGATACTTTGTATGTGATTACTTTTGTCTGGGTAAAGAAACAGCCAATCAAACAACTGGCTCTGTCCTGTTTCTGTTGATTGGCAGACAAAGTCATTCTGCTCAAAAGTGTCATTATGAAATAAATAGGCCATTGGGAAAAACTCCATTATGATATAAAAGATGATTTTGTTCCCAACTTCTATCAGCTCGCCCCAGGGCAGCTGTGGCTACAATGAAGCTTACCACAATCAGTGTATGAATGGGTGAATGATTGTAGTGTGAAGTGCTTTGGGGTCCTTGGACAAGATAAAGCGCTATACAAGTGCAAGCCATTTACCATTTACTATTGTTCGGTCCCACATGGATTGGCCACCACAGAGTCCAGACCTTAACCCCATTGAGAATCTATGGGATGTGCTGGAAAAGGCTTTGTGCAGCAGTCAGACTCTACCATCATCAATGCAAGATCTTGGTGAAAAATTAATGCAACACTGGATGGAAATAAATCTTGTGACACTGCAGAAGCTTATTGAAACAATGCCACAATGAATGTGTGCCATAAACAAAGCTAAAGGCGGTCCAATGAAATATTAGAGTGTGTAACCTTTTTTTGGGTGGCGACATTTTTTTGGCCATGCAGTGTATATTCATATATATATATATATATATATATATATATATATATATATATATATA
>NC_051435.1:24746402-24825984 GCF_001649575.2 Kryptolebias marmoratus | reverse complement strand
TATATATATATATATATATATATATATATATATATATATATATATATATATATATATATATATATATATATATATATACACACACACACACACACATACATATATACACGTATGAAAATGCATAAAAAATATAAAAAGTCAAAATAATAATGTCAGGTTGGGAGGAAACCCAATGCACAGACTCATGACTCAAAGTTAAAAGAAAAACTAATGTATTTATAAAGATAAACAAAAACTGATGTGGCAGCAAACGAAACTTAACAACAAAATCTAAATCGTAGCAAAAACAAGAGGCAAGGCATGAGGGGAACCAGACAACACCAGAAGCGATAACAGACCAGTGAGTAAGTGAAGGAGATTACCAAATTTTAAAGGCAGAGGATAATTATGGGATGTGGGCACAGGTGAGTGATTACTAACTAGGAGCAGGTGGAGATGGACGTGGCAAGTAAACAAGTGACTGACTGAGGAGAAGTGCATGATGACAGGAACACAAGAAGCAGAAACTTATTGTGTTTGTGAAAACAATAAATCCAATACACAAGAAACTCAAAGAACAATCCAAACAAATCCCAAATCCTGACTAATAATAATGATAATAATAATATAAAGGAAAAAAAGGTCTGCTCGTTATGTGGGTGCATGTGTGCTAGCACGCCACCTGGAGACACACAATTTAAAAAAAAGTCCCGTGAACAGTAGAAGGCCCACCATCGACCGCACCCAAGAGCTTAATTGGTCTCTAATAATGGTTATGTACCACAGAGCTTGAGGTTGCTGTAATTAAACCTTTACTTAAGAAACCCAATGTTGATTCAGGAGTTCTGGCCAATTATAGACCTATATATAATCTCCCATTCCTCTAACAAATTCTTGAGAAAATAGTTGCAAATCAGTTGTGTGAATATCTGGATAGAAATAATGATGCTGGCAGTTAAAGCAGATGCCTTAGCCCAGGCATCCACAATCCATTCACATATGATGGCGTAACTCACCCAGCGCTGCCCCCGTCTTATGCTGGTGTAGATTCTCAGTCATATATATAACCATATATACACACACACACACATACATACAAAAGGTGTGTTCATGTAATGTGGGTGCATGTGTACTAGTTAGCCACCTGGAGATGCACAGTAAAAAAAAAAGAAAAAGAAAGAAAAAAAAAAGGTGCCATGAACAGTAGAAGGCCAGCCATCTACAGCACCCAAGAGCATAAAGGACAGGTGGATACAGCCCCAGAAGGCAGCAGCAGTCCCAGGCAAACAGACACTGGGCACCACCCCAAGGCACCCCAGGACCCGACCCCCCAACGGCCTGGTGCCCACACCAGCTCCCAGCAGAGAGACCACCCAGCACGAAGCAGGAGAGGCCCCCCCAGAGCCCCCAACACACTGGGTAGGCACCAGTCCACCTCAGCAGCCAGAACCAGAAGGACCAAGGTGAAAGGGCATATAGTCAATCCCCCTTGTTGGGCCAACCCCCTGTGAGGTCTAGAGGAAGTGGGTTCCCATCGGAGCCCAGCGCAGCCCCCTGGACCCAGCCAAGTCCAGCCAAACCCCAGGAGCCATAGACCACCCGGCGGGAGCCCACCACTCCGGGACATGGCTCGGGCACCCATACGAACAACCCCACACCAAGGGGGCAGCAACCCACAGGCAGCCCCCCGATGACGATGTCAGAGACCCCCAGCCTCTGCCGAACCAGTGCAGGCACCAGGACAGGAGCAAGAAGGAGAAACCGTGCCCCCTTCGCCCTCCACCTTGTGTTGCATGTGTCTGTGGTAATGTGAAATGTTGCAATGGGTGCAGCTGTGTAAATCTAAAGGTGTATTAAATTAATGGCTATTAATTTTAAATAGGTATACATACACGATGTTTAAGCTGTGCCCATAACAAATCTTACAAGGCTACAACAGCGAGCAGTCTATGCGCCACACAAAGTGCCCTTTTTTTCTACTTGAGCACTTGCCCCCCCCCCCAAAAAAAATGTCTGTGCACACCACTGTAGTTAGCATTAAATGTTTGCGCAGGAATACCTTACAAATTTCTGAAAGTAGTTACTTGTCCTTGATAACTTGTATTCAGCTTGGTATCTAAAATTAACATGGTGAATTCCATGGTGATCGACTTTAAACCTTCAAAAAGTCAAAAGTAGGTTTTGTGAATTTTGCAACATGGCAAAATAAAAAAAGAAAAAAAAAAAAACAGAATTGAGGCCTATACCATGTGATTTCGTACAGTGCAGGGAATGTGTAGATATAAGACCCTAAATTGTGCAACTTATGGTTTAGAAGTTACTTAACAAAATGTCACCCAGTCAACTGTACTTCTAACTGTCAATTGTACAGATATTTAGCTAAAATGTGTTGTGGCTGTAGCTAAGAATAATTCCCAACACATACAGTGAGCACCAATACATCTTGCAAGATATCAGAAGTCTATGAAATGTGCATAATGTCTTTTACAAAATCTGGCCAACTGTCTCTCTTCTTAACACCAGATGATCTTAGTCTAAGACTTTGGCATGAAAGGAGGCAGGCGATATGCATTCCTGCAATGAATGCTAGGCCTTAAACACTCAGATTTTTTATTTAGCTTTAGTGGACGTTCACAACATCTAACTGCTCTTTGTTCACTGAGCTACATGTACAGAATGATGATTACATCAGATAGGTGCATATCTGATGCCATTTGTTTATCCGTTTAAAAAGGATATTTCATGTTTTCAGTTTCTTTAAACATAAATCTATAAAATCTAAAATTCCAAGTACAAAAAATAGAACTGAAATGTAAATGTTTCTGCCTCAAAAAATATAAAATCATGTTAAACACAAACCTAGTTGCAGCTGTGTTTCTGTGAAGCCAAAATTCAGAAGCACATTTTGTTCTGTAGAGCCTCGTATTAACTTTTGTAAGTAGTTGTACAAAAAGGTACCAGCAGTACAAACATTACACTTTTTACCGATAATTTACTGGAGTCTACAGCTTATCCTGAGTTCTAACCCTCATCTTCGTCCTCTGCTTTGTAGATCTCCTGGTTCCTGCGTTTGATTGTAGGAGTTGTGCCTCTACTGCCTGGTTGCTTGCCTTCGTTGATGCTTCGTTTCAGAATGCGTGCAGCTGTGGCGTCCTCATCAAAACTGTCACACTGTCCTTCTTGCTGAGGGGCAGCTTTTGGGGTAGAGTGTGATGGAGGCGGCAGCTCCATCAAGTGGGAATGAGGACTAGGGGAGATACTAGATTTGGGCTCAGGAAGAACCAATCGGCTGGACGTCTGAATGTCAGAGCTTTCATCTGCCCTCTCTGTTGCTTTTGCTTCACCTTCTTCTTCTTCTTCCTCCCACTCATCCTCTAAAGTGATCTGATCGGGGTTAAAAGAACTTGACAATCCAGAAGTATCGGATGGATATTCACTGGGCTCATCTGCACTTCCATCTTCCTCCTCCTCCTCCCCCCCAGTGCTGCTCTGACATCTGCCCAGCTCACCTCTTCCCTGCCCCGCCTGTGTGAAGAGGTCTGTCAGACCTAGCTTAGCACAGAGCTCTGTAGTTTGAGGGTTGGTGCAGCAGCTCGGACTGGCATTTGGTTGGGGATTGTTGGGATCATATGGTGACACAGTTCTGCTGAAGTTGTCTGGGATACAGAGTTCCCCGCTGAAATCCTCCACTACCTGCATCATGTCTCCCTCTGAAGCTCTGAAGTCCCACCTGACACGTACAATCCAAACAAACAGCAAACAGAAAAATGAAATGGGGCAAAACAAACAAACAAGCAAAAACACTTTACTGTAGTTTTGGATCGCTAGTGTCTTAAAAACTTTTCATACGCCTTGAACTTTCCCACATTTAGTCACATTACAACCACAGACCACTTTACTGGGGCTTTATGTGATAGCTATACCAACACAAAGCAAGACATAATTGTGAAAGGAAGGAAAATAAAACATAGTTTTCAGTTTTTTACAAATAAAAATCTTCAAAGTGTGGTGTGTGTTTGTATTTAGCCCCTAAACTCTGA
Organism: Kryptolebias marmoratus; assembly: GCF_001649575.2. Classification (NCBI taxonomy): domain Eukaryota; kingdom Metazoa; phylum Chordata; class Actinopteri; order Cyprinodontiformes; family Rivulidae; genus Kryptolebias; species Kryptolebias marmoratus. Next base: position 24,821,965 of record NC_051435.1, on the reverse strand, counting down.
TGAAATCCAGTGCAATGAACTTTCAGAAGTCCCCTCCACATGAGTGTAATTTAACTAAATTATAAATACAACTCTTCTGTAAACACCTCAGAGGTTTGCTACAGAAAATTAGTAATCAAACAGCATCCTGAAGAACAAGGAACACACCAAACAGGTTTGGGATAGTTGTTGCAGCCATGGGAAGTTGCTGAGAAGTTTAAAGGAGGACAAGGTTTTAAAACAACATCAAAAGCTTGGAATATTTCACAGAGCACTGTTCAATCCATCATCTGAAAATGGCAAGAGTATGACACAACTGCAGTACCAATACGCAGCCATTTACCTAAACTGACAGGCCGGGCAAGAAGACCATTAATCCGGGAAGCAATGAAAAAGCCCATGGGAACTCTGGCGGAGCTGCAGAGTCCCACAGCTCAGGTGGGACAATCTGTCCACAGGACAACTATTAGTCATGTACTCCACAAATCTGGCCTTTATGAAAGAGTGGCAGGAAGAATGCCCTTGTTGAAAAAAAGTAAACATGCAAACATGTGGAAGAAGTTGTTCTGCTTAGATTATATCAAAACTGAAATTTCTGGCCTAAATGCAAAATGTTATGCGTGGTGGAAAACTAACACTGCACATCGCCCTGAGCACAAAATCCACACTGTGAAACATGGTTGTGGCAGCAATACGCTGTGGAGACACATTTCTTCAGCAGGGACAGGGAAGCTGCTCAGGGTTGATGGGAAGATGGATGGAGCCAAATACAGGACAATCCTGGAAGAAAACCTGTTAGAGGCTGATAAGACTTGAGACTGGAGTCCTAAATTTTCCCATCTTCCTGCAGGACAACGAACCAAAACATCCAGCCAGTGCTACAATGGAACGGTTTAGATTAAAACATATTCATGTGTCAGAATGGCCCAGTCTAAGTTTACATGCAAATCCTACTGAGAATCTGTGGCAGGACTTCAAAATTGCTGTTCACAGATGCTCTTCTTCCAATCTGACTGAGCTTGAGCTAGTTTGCAAAGAAGAAAAAGCAAAAATGTCAATCTCTGGATGTGCAAAGCTGATAGAGACAAACCCCAAAAAGTTTGCAGCTGGAATTGTAGCAAAAGGTGGTTCTACAAAGTATTGACTTCAGGGGGGCTGAATACAAATGTGTAATGTCTACTTTGTGTTGGTCTATCGCATACATTTTCAGTAAAATACTTGTAGTTTGTGGTTGTAATGTGACAAAGGGTGGAAAACTTCAAGGGGTAGGAAAACATTTTCAAGGCACTGTATGTAACATATGGTAAACAGTGTTTCCCCAATGGAACTGGTCTGAAGAGACAAAAATTAATCTATAAGGAAAAGGAAAACCAAACAATATATTTTTATAAACTATACACTTAAAAATATAATTATTGGGAAGTAAACTAAAAAAATAAATAAGAATGTCAATGAAATAATAAAACATGGGGTAAAGTTCTCCCTTTTAATTAATTATTTGGTGCATTTTAAGGATATTAATTTATTTATTTGGCCTTATATATATATATATATTTCTGCTTTTATATGTAATTCTGTCAGTTTTGGTGCTCCATACACATAAAGCTCTTGGGCACCTTTGTTTTCTGCTGTGAGGAGCTCCTCCTGGTGCTCCTCACAGCAGAGAAAGTGCTGCCATCAGCACAGAATACACATATAGATAGTTAAACACTATGCGATATCCTTCCACAGCCCCTAGTGGTCTGGACTTCAAAAATTATCATTAGATGGCAGCTAATTTCATCATTTGCATGCATTTAGGAGTTCTCAATTAGAACTTCAAAAACAAGGGTACTGAAGACTACAACATTAAACTCGGGGCTTGATGTGGTCAATGATGACTACATTCATTTTATTATGCAAACAATGTAAGGTAAATTAACAATGATTGTCTATAATCTCATACCAATCTCTAATACCAAATTCCATACTTTGTAGAAATACGTAAGAACAGATACTCTGTGTGTATATGACAAATTTTTAAGTCGCATGGGTAAGGGTTACAATTAATTCTCCCTGTCATTTTGGTTCTAAGTATTTGTATACCTTTCATGCAAGCCATTATTCATGGGGGGGTTCCAAAGCTGAGCAGTGGTTCTCTGTAAACTGTTGGTGGCTTTCAGAATAGCAAACCACTCTGGATCATATTCAAGACCCTCAGATGAACTTGATCGGTCTGGAAAATCCACAATCTGAAATGGATAGATTTATTTGCATAAAGCCATAAACGAATACACCTGAACACAGATTGTGATGGCTGCACACGAAAGAATAACATTTCCACAAACCTGAAGAAACTCTCTGTAGGGCAGACATTTATCCAGAGACAGGAATTTAGTTACACGTGGCGCAGCATTTCCTTTAGGCTACAGAAAAAAATGTAATAAATCTGTGAACTTCATATGTGTTCATTAATTCATTTCTGTTGCTTATTCATGTATTCAAACTTATTAAAACAACAATCTAACATGTACAAACAGTCATCCTCACCAGATGCTGCATAACAGCAGCAAACTTGACATGAAGGTGGGCAGAGAACCAGTAGCTGGGCTGGAGGTGAGCCAGGAGTTCCTCAGCAGCAGGACTTCCCAGAGCATTTGACTTCACATCTTGTCGCAAAAACTTTTTTTTCCGCAACAGTTCCCCAGTGTTTCCGTAGTAGCAGATTCCCCGAGGCCAATCGTGGCTCATAAAGATGTCGATTGGCATTTGAATCTTTATTGAAACAACAGACAAGCAAAAAAACATAATTAAAAAGTCTAGCATTCCCTAAAGGAAATTTCAGAGTTCTCTGTTGTGATTCATTGGCCTGGAAGTGAGACGTGTGTTGGTGCCTTGTTTGCACTTTTTCATTTATATTAATTTAATTTATAAACGTGACTTAAATTAAGTACAATCAATTAGTATTTATTTTAATTGTATTTTTGTTTAAAAAAGTATTTCAAAAGTGCCTTTTTGTAAAACTGTAGTTGTGTAAATATTTGGCACAAATATCTTACAATATCACATAATAAAAAGCCATATTTTCAACTTTCCTGTCAACTTTAATCTTTTTTTTTTTTACTAAATCACGGTCGGCCGGCGATCGGCCGGCAAACGACCACCTACCACCGGGCTTAGCCACCTTTCTGTGGGGAAACCCTGCTAAGATCATCTTACACTGAGAAATATTAGAGTTGGAACCACTTTGGACAAATCTTAAAAATGGTGGCGTAGCGTCATGTGGGATCACAAGATGTCACGCACAGAATATGTTGTGAATGACTTAAATACTACGACATCAAATTTTAGGTCAATATCTGTAAAATTGAATGAGTTGCAGCCATTTTTCCTTTGGCTAATGTCCATTACAGTGGCAGCCATTTTGAATTGGATCGGCTCTAAAAATTAATCAGTTGTCGATGTACATTCATTTACTTTCTGAAAGTTTCATTAAAATTTGCCTAGTTGTTCATGAGATATTTTGATATCAGACAGACAAAGTTGACTCTAAATAGTTAAAGTTTTAAACAAAGATCTTGCATTATCTATTTGCCATCAGAATATGTGTTGAGGATTAGTCACAGGGACTACCACACCAAATTTTAGATCATTATCTGCAAAATTTGCTGATTTATAGACATTTTTGTGTTTTTTAAGGTCAGTTGGCCGTAGCTGCCATCTTGAATTGGGTTGACTCAGTTCTAGATCTACATCCAATGATTAAGTTATATTAAAGTTCATTCAGAGGTTCATGAAAGATTTTGGCAACAGACCTACACACAAACACAGGCAAAAACCTCATTATTATAGATAATATGAACAAATGTATTAAATGACATTTACCTGCTTCAATTTGAAAACCTCAATATTTCTTGTGTGGTACACACTCCGAAGGGTTTCAGGATTGTATGGAGGGAATTCATGGTGACCTTGAAGAATACACATTTCCTTAGATTCACATATTTCAAATTATTTCAGAACCATAACCAAACCTACCCTTTCTGTAGTCATGAAATTTGAAGATTCCAGATAAACCACCAATTCTAATTCCTTTGTAGCGAACAACACCAGCATAACCTAAAGAAAGATAATTAAGTTAGGCGTGTACTATCTCAGATAGGCACATGTATAATTTGCTGGCCCCTACCCAAATAATAAATGTTGGGTGCCACCCAGCCTCCATAAGGCAGCTCCTGCAGGTGGTTGGAAGCCTCATGATTCCCTCCAACAAAGATGGTCAATATTGGAGCTATCTTTTCTCCAGAGTAGTACCTGCAATACAAACAAATTTAAAATTAGGCAAGCTCTTATTTTATTTTTTTCTTAAACATGAAGGAAACACAGGCAAAAAACTGACTTATAAAAGGTCTGCATCGTCCTGTACTTGGCTGGGACTGCCATGCACTTCATGTCTCCCTCATTTCGCACTGCCTGAAAGTCTCCACAGCAGAGCAGCAGGTCCACTTTGACCCCGTCCCTCTTCTCCAGGTAGGCGATTGTCTCGTAGATCTTGTCCAGCTCTCCATGGCAACAGCCTTCTACTGCAATCTTCATGCTGTGTAAACTGGTGAGCAAAGGTAGTATCTTACTGCACCGGTTCCCAACTCTGGTCCTCGAGGAACACTATCCTGCACGTTTTCATTGTTTCCCTGCTTTTCAGCAGGTCCTTTCTGTCTGCAGAAGCCTGTTAATCACTCCCTCATTCAAATCAGGTGTGTCAAAGCAGGGAAACAACTAAAACATGCAGGATAGTGTTCCTGTCTTACTGCGCTGCGACTATTGGAGACTAGTTGGTGACTCAAAATTGCAAGAGAATAGACAAATCTTTTGTTGCAGTCTCACTTAACTTTGAGTGTTCACACCAAATGAGGCTGCATTTTGAATGCCCAGTTTTTGAAATCACAGTTTGTTTGTGTACACAGCTTGTAAAGCTGCATTTTTGGCTGTGCACATTAGGCCTGTCGCGATACTCGATAAATCAATTAATCACACGATTAAAAAAAAAGGAGGTCGATAAGTTTCATTTATCTGCGTTATCGTTCCCATGTCTCTCTCTTTCTACTAAAGACACCAGATGACAAAAGGCTCCAGTGCTCTTCACCGAGCCCTCACTTTCTATAAGCGTCAGGGGGCGTGGCCTATTGCGTCAGCTGGCTACCTCTTTAGCATTAGCCCCGCTAGGAGTTAGCAAGCTAAAGAAACGCTGTTTGATATTGGAGGGAAAAACTAAATGGAATTGGTTTCAAGCTGGAAGTAATAGCAGCGGTGTGGGAGCACTTCGGAGTCAAACTAAATGACCGAGGCGAACCGCTGAACCTTTGTGACCCGGTATGTCGCATTTGTGCTTGTGTTAGTTTGCACTTTTTGTTTATAAAACTGTCAGTTTTGTCGTCTTCTCTACATAAAACTAATGATTATTACTTTTTGAAGGGCAGTTTAGTTTACAGACTTAATAATCTGCACTGTTTTGGTTGAACGTAGGTTTTAATTCTGTTTTTCTTTTCTTTTTTTTTTTTTAGCTTTTATTCAAGTACATTTTTTGTTAACGGAGACAGAGTTCATTTTATTTTTGTTTTCGGTTGTTTTGTGTTCCAGTTCCAGTGTTAAGTGTTCTTTGAAAGTAAAGTTTATTAATCTTTGAGAGGATGTACTTGCACTATTATGTTATTATCATTACATTAGTTTAAAATGGCCTCCAAACAATATCATCGTTTATCACAATAATTTCTGAGACAATTAATCATCCAGCAAAATTTGTTATCGTGACAGGTCTAGAGCACATTATTTTGTTGTCCACCTCCACATTTTATGATTTCATCTGCTGAAGTACACTTTTGAAATGAAGACAAGCATATTAGGATCAGTTTTTAAAATATTATTTATCATCTGTGGTTTTTAGACCTGGAAATTTGCCTCAGATGTCTTTTATCAAAAGGTAACCTCCAATAAAAGGTGTTGAAACAAAACTTTAGCTTGCTTGAGATGGGTTTGAGATGTTCATGACAAAATTCAGGACAAAACTTGGGGCAATGGAAGCGCTATGAACAACGTTGGTCCTGTGTTGTTGCTGTTTTTTAAACTTATGGGGATTCTCCTGAGACTTCAGGAAGAGAGGCGCAGTGGAAGAAATGCTCTGGATGCAGCGATTGTTGCGCGGAGTAGGACAGCTGTTATCCACCGGAGATTTCAGGCTTTACAGCACCTTCAGCTGGGGGACAGACGGCATAAACGTTGCAGGGTAAGCTAACGTTTATATTCTTATCGTTCGCTCTTTATGCTTGCATCTGACCACACCCACGACCAATGAGTGAACAGGAGCTAAGTTTGCACCACCCACGAAGCAGGGCCGGCCCGGCTGGCCCTACTTCGAAGCAGGGACCAAAGAAGCAGGGTCAACCTCGAAAAAATGCAGATGGAAACACGCGCAAAAGCCGAGTAGAGTGGAGCCGGGACCTTTAGAGCCCTTTAAAAGGGGCATAAGTGCTGTTCAGTCTCCTGAAGGTTCAGTGTTCTGCATATAACCTGGTAAAATATTTACTTTTTACCATTTTTTGTCAAAGTGACTTACAAGTTAAAATGGTTGGAAAGGTTCCCAAAATCTAAAGTTCAGTTTAATTTACAGGGTCACAGATTTTAGTTAGTTGTTTTTTTCAATTATTTTCTTTCCTGTTTCTACTTTTTTATGTTTAATTTTGTAAACACTCCAGAAATACCATACATCAGTATTAGAAAATCTACCATTTACAAATGTTTAAAAACATCAATTATGGATAGGAACATGTCAGGTATTTATGTAAAAATTGAAGGAATAAGGCAGTTTGGCATTTTGCACATCATTGTGACAGTCTTTGGTTAAAACTGGGTGCACAAAAATCTAAACTGTCTGAAATGTATAGGCTATATTTATCAAAATATGGTTCTGACAAAAATTGACTCTTGTGATAGCATTTAACAGCTGGTCCCACAATAGCAGAGACACAAATAAAAACACTGTGGATAACAATGTCTTGTGCAAAGAAATGGTGGGACCAGATTATGCATCAAAGAGAAACAACCACTGAGAAAGAGCACAAGTCTGTATTACAAAATTTAAATACGTGGCTGCATACTCACAACTCATCAGTAACTTGAATTTGATTCAAGCTGCTATTTGAAAGCAGTGAAGGTCAGTAAAAACAGTAGAAATGTAATTCACTACTTTACAACACAAAATAACAACTGAGCAAATGCGTGGCTCACTCTTATTTGTTGATCGATTAAGCAAATAAAAATAGTCATTTTTGGGTCATACTTTATGTTTTCAAGACCCAACAAAACTATAACAATTGACAAATTAAAACGTCTTTTTCATTTCCACTAAATATAAAAACTATTTACCATAAATAATTTGACCTATTTAAAAAGATGCGCGTTTTTAAATTATGCCATTTTGAAAACATGAATATTGTAGTACAAACATACACGACGGAACAGCTAGCAAGACACGACAACGTGGTTAAATAACTATAAAGACGAAACGACTCAACAAACACAACGGAAACAAGAAGATTTACTACTTACGTGAATCAATGAGTAACCGAAGAGTCTATCTGTCCTTGTTTATAATTCTTAAAATTTAAAATTTAGCTCAAAAAGACATTTTTGTTACAAATCAGCAGCTGAGAGCGATGGAACAAGTTTTCCGACTTCGCGTTCACTACTTCTACGCATGCGCTGTATGTCATCCATACATATTTTTGTACTCGGAAGCACATTCGATCATATATTTCTGAATATTACTTTTGTTTAAATTTAAATATTGTTCAATATCATAATCAATACAAATTGTAAAAAAAACCTCTTGACAAAGTTTGTGTTTTAATGTTTGCTTTTTTTATTCTAAAAAATAAAGAAGAAAGAAGTGCCGAATCTTGTTCAATAGATGACACAAACGTCACGCTTTATAAACAACATTTACCTAACTGAAAACCCCACAGTCTGTCAGACAGCTTGACAACTTGTACTGAGTTTTGTTCCATCTTCAGCGCTGGTGGTTACAGCTGAACCAACAGAGGACAACAACTGCGCGTTATATATATATAAAGCTCACAAAGAGCTTCGCGCATACATTGCAGCTACTTTTTAGAGGCCGCTAGCAGCTGCTCTGGAGGGCGGAGTGTCCGCGAGGCGCTGCGCCTATTGGGGCGCCCGTTCGGAGGAAGAGAGATGGCGTGCTTGTTGGAGGCCCCTCTCCGCATCAGTGTACTGTCTGTGAGTGCCAGTCTTATGATATCAAAACCAGTTATTTTCAGAAGGATCTCTCTAACAGGAAGTGGTCAATACCATTTGAACAGTCGTATATATCTAGGGACTGTCAAATTGACTGAGGAGTTTCATTAGCCTGGTGGCTAAACTGAAAGCTCAACAGCATGTTAACGTTGCAGCGGTCCAGCTAGTAGTTGTTGGTGAAAACAGTTTTAGCCCCGCTTCGCCCGTGCGGGCGGGCACACTTCAAGCACTGTAAAGTGTGTATTTAGTATTAGGGCGCTCGCTCAGGCGGAGTTGGGATGTGGGGAAACCAAACCAAACCAAAACAACAACACAAAAAAAACAAAAACAAATGAATGCTAGATGCCAGTGGTAAATGTTTGACCATTAAGAACACGTATGAATAATCTGTAAAATACACGTAAACATTCATTTTTTAATACTTTTTTTAACCATTTGCAATTGGTATTGTAACCACTGCATTGCCTTCTAATGACAACAGAGGGCTTACCTCAGATGCTGTCAGTAAAATTAGCAGCATTTGCTTTAGATAGCTTAGCTACACACTTGTCTACACTTTGCGTTTTAGTGTGGATACATTTAACTGGAAGTTTAGTCATGTTTGATATATTTTAGGTTAGGTTTCAACAAGCGACATCGGTATTGGCAATATTAAATGTAAAACTAATTGTCAAACGCTTCCACCTTGTACATACTACTGCCATCTTTTGGTCTAAAGATATTTGTAGCCAATGTTTTTTGTGAACATATGGAGTTGTTAACAAATGTGTAGGTAACAAAGTTGTAAACAAGCTTTTACAGCTGGGTTTATACTGGCTCAGTATATGCTGTGTTGGCACCAGAACCAGTAGTATCAGTAATACCAGTGTAATGTCAGCTGGAGTCATGTGGTAAGTTCTGGTCAAAGCTGTCAATGATATAAACAATATTGTTGGATGTTTCATGCAGCTCACAAAGTGCCAGTTAAATCAGTGATGAAAAGGGTCCTGCCATTGCTACTACTGTACGTATCAAGTGCACATGGCATATTAGTTGGAGTAGGTATGACAAATATGTCCTTTAGTTGTATTGTGGAGAGGGGGGTGGTTATTATTTATATTTATTACTATTTTAGTGAAATGTCTAAGTTGTGAAATAAATTTTCCAATTACAAACACATTTGTTTGTGCTGGAAAATGTCGAGATTTGCTTCTTTTATCCACTGTAAATGCTCAGGTAGTAAGAGTTCAGGGATCCACCAACTGGAACATATTGCAAGGTCCACAGGACAACACAGACATTTATGGTGTAACCAAGTGTGTGACTGACTACAATCATATCTGTATGGATGTGTTAGTCCTCGTCAGAGAAGTGGGGTGCATCATGAACAACAAGCCCAGTGAGTTGAAGTCTGCTCTGAATAGGGAAAAGAGGGCCTTAGAGATCTGGAAGAAATGAAGAACACCCAGTGGGAACTGAAACACATCCTGAAGAGAGCAATGAAGAGGTCCAGAAGGAAACTAGCGCAGAAGCTACAGAAGAACAATATGATGGAGGTCTGGAGAGGCATGAGAACCATCGCTGGCTGTATGCAGAATATTTATTGCTGGAGCTGTAGAGGGGGATGGGAGAGGGCAAATGAGTTTAACTCCTTTATACAACAGGTTTGGCCCTGCACCCACCCTACCTGCTCACTCCCCCCTCAAAAAACTGGACAAGCTTAAATCTTTTTAGACCTCTGTTACAGCCATTCAAGTGCAAAAGTGTATATTTGTGACTTGTGTGAAGTAATGTTTTATTTGTCCTCTTTCAGGAAGTCACTGCCACCAGTCGCCATTATGTTGACAGACTGTTCGACCCAGACCCACAAAAAGTGCTGCAGGGAGTCATGTAAGGCTAGCTGAGCCTAATTTATTTTTTGGAATTATACCTTCTGAATAGCTTGTACAACTCTGTCTTTCTTTTGAAATTTGAGATTATTTGTTGTGTAAATGGTAATCAAAAAGCTCTTGCAATTACTGACATGTTTTCGGCATGTCGTCACTGGGTTTTTGGACCATTCTTCTTTTGAGACATTTTTGAAATCTTTGAATTTGAAAGGTATCCTTGTCATTACTCTTGATTTCTCCTAAAATTCTGGTTAGAGTTTAGATATGGACACTGACAGGTCCATTATGTTTACAATGTTCTCTGCTTTGCATTTCTTGACTTCTTTAGCTGAATGTTTTAGGCCTGTTAGAAGTTCTGTCACGAGATTTTGTGCTGCCTGTCAGAAGTACTTTTTTTTTTTTTCTTCAGATCGATCAAAGATTATTATCAGACTGATTTTGAGGAATCTGAAAGTTTCTGAGGCCTCTCAGGGGTCATTTTCAGTGTTTGGAACAGTGTAATACTATGAGTCCTTGAAATTAAAAGACTAGTTTGAGCCCTGTGTTGGTACTACGATATATTTAATTTCTGTATAATGTAATTTATGTAATATGTATGTATGTATAGTCTTATTTTAGCCTATACAATCCAAAAATGTTCACACACCTGCATTTGCTACAGGGTACAGATGTCTATACACAGTAAGAGCAGCATAAATGGACTACATACCAGTTTTTAGAAACTTGTGGATATTTTGTGCTTCTGAATAGTACTAAATCTCTCAAAGTTTTTTGTTCTGTCTAATTCCTTGTCAGAAAGAGAAGCAAAACAGTTTCAACACACTCTGTTTTTGTCTCATCTCATCTTCTGAGCTTAATGCCATGTAACTATCAAACTAGCGGTTAGTCGTGTATGGGCTGAATTAGATGAAACCAACTCGTAGATGATGGAGGGTGGCTTTACAGTTTATCAATTAAGTCATAAATGGAGGAGCATTTGCACCCCCTCTTTATTAAAATGGGGACGCAGGTGTTCTGTTGATCAGGCATCTCAGGCCTACATCTGTTTCTTTTTAATTAGTCATTTATTATGTTGTCTTTTTAAATGTTGACTGTTACTGAAGGTTTTTCTTTTTAGATTTATACGCCATATTTTATCGTTTTTTTAAAGCTGTTCTAACCAGATAGCATTTGTAAAATAAATATTTTATATTAAAATATTAACTAGCTTAAAAGGATAAAAATATGCACAACTATCCTCATGCCCAGGAAGTTATAAAGTGTGGCTCTCCAGACTTCTGAGTTATTCTTTTGTGGTTTTCCAAAAATCTGTTAAGCCTGAGTAAAACAAGCTCAAAATGTTTGATCTTTAAATCAAAGTATTTTTTAGTTTTAACGCAAAAGATTAGCTAAAATGATTGATTTAATAAAGTCCATAATTTTCTGCAGGGACAGCAGTTCTTCACATGTTCTTCATCCTACATGGCAGTAGAGTCTGTTTGAATATCTAGTACAGACATTACGGATGCTGGTGTTCCTGTTGGAGTGTGGTTTTTGCAGTTTCATGCACAAAAATTTGATGAAGCTGATGATACTGAAACTCCTCTGCTCAGTATCATGGAGGTGACCTGGACTTTTCATTATATTGTGTTTTTATCCTCTGAGGGGGACTAGCTCTGGTTATGGCTCGTATTGTTCCACTTGCTGTGGGCTCGACTAAAGCTATTGCATGTTACAGTTGTACTTTCCCACTACATTCACTCTGCTGCTATTTTATATCATTCCAGGACACTTGCACAACAGAACAAACATAACATAAAACAAATGTGATCAATATGAATTAGCAGGGTCTTGTAGGGTCTGCAGAACAAGTGTAGATGATACTTCAGCTGAATGTAAACCTCTGTTTTATTAGATCTGTGTCCTATACTATGAAGCAGGTCCAACTTACTCAGGTTTCTTTAATAGATCGGCATAACTAACCCTTACAATGAGGAATCATGCTTAGTGGTACTACAAAGCTGATTATCAACTCTTTAAGTCAAGCTAGTGTTTCTTATAGGGGTAACAGTGAACACTAATTAGTATTTGTGATATTTGTGTTATTATTACTGCTCCAGAGCAGGTTAGGTTTATGGTACTGAAAATCCTGAACTGAACCTCAAGTTACCTCAGTAAGACACTAATCCTGCTTCGTAGTTTGGGCCACAGTTCAGTGTAATAAATCTCTGACAGCCTGGTGTCCTTCTAAATTTTCAGATGATCTATCTCTCGAATATAATATTAGTATAATACCTAAACTTACATTTTAAAAGGACACAGTTTTTGACGTCTGTAACATTCATATCAACCACTAGTCTTGTATTGCAGGCAGTGTATTTTTCATGCTTTGTTTTTTTCTTGTTTTAACAACAAGAAGACATGTCTGTGTGTGTGTGTGTGACTTTATAGTGACATGAAGAATGCTGTCATAGGAAACAATAAGCAGAAGGCCAATCTAATTGTCCTTGGAGCTGTGCCAAGGTATGTCTCTGCTCACCTTCTGATTTCTACTCTTTCTCACTTATCTTTATCACAAATTTTGATATTTATTTAGTTGATTAAAGTAAAAAGGTTTGCACACAAGATTCTGTCAGTATCTGGCCTGTTTTCTCTGGCTAATAACATGACCAAGTTGCATTCGATCACATGCACTACAATTGGTCTTCCAACTTTTAATTCCAGTTTTTAGACTTTTTTTGAGTAATGTGTGTTTTTTTGAATATGTGTTCTTTTTTAAAGTTAGTAGTTTGAGAGATAAATTAGGACTGAGCAATTGAGCTTTTAATTTTGTAAATGCTGATTCTCTTCAGTCTGCTTTAGCAGCCTTTCTCTGTTTTTATGGTCTTGTGCTTCTCATGCTCCTGTCTTGCAAATATAGATTTAGGCTACCACATTGCTCATATAGATTTTAGCATTTAACTTTTAGCTATTGATTTTCTACATTTAGCTTTTGAATATTGTTGTGCTATATTTAGCTTTTAGCTACGGTTTTGTTCATTTTCGTTTTACACTCAACCTTTACACTGCATTTAATTTCTCTAGTTACCCTAAGATTTTGTAAAACAATAAATAAAATTAGACAATACTGTTTAAATTGTTAAAGTTTAACACTGAGTGTTTAATAAACTGTTCTTTCTGTGAATTTGGGCTTTGGCAGAAAAAACAAACAAAACAAACAAAAAAAAAACCACCTAAACAAACTTGAACTTTGTGATGAGAGCAGTGTAAGCTTCTTTCAAGCTTCTTTGGGTGGTATTCAGGGCTAGATTCTGATGGGGCCAGCCTAACTTCTCTTCCCTCACTTCATCAAAACAGATGCAGCCAAATTGCAGCTGTTTTGCAATAACCTTTTACTCAACTTGTAATACTCATACTCATGACCTCTGGTGCTCGTTCTAGACATGTCATTAAATTCTTTACATACCTGTCACTGGTCTGCATGTGAACCAAATCATGTCTAAATTGAACCATTTCTTCTGGTGCTTAGCGTTTGTTTGGTGGCAAGCATGTATGTGATGTATCTGGCCGCTAACCAGCTCAGTGTCCTAGTGGTAGAGTGTCCGCCCTGAAACTGGGAGGTCGTGGGTTCAATCCCCAGCTGGGTCATACCAAAGAAGGTAAAAATGGGACCCACTGCCACCCTGCTTGACACTCAGCATTAAGGGTTGAAATTGTGCGGCACCGCTGCTGCTCACCGCTTTCTCAGGGGATGGGTCAAATGCGGAGAACAAATTTGTGTGACAATCACTGGATCTTTAACTTTATGTATATGGTGATATTACCCAGTTCTGAGCCACAATAAAAAAATGCAGAACTGTTAAAGTTGTAGAGTATAACTTAGTAGTTGTATTATTATTAGGTATAAAGATGTCCAACTTTCTTAGTTTTTGTTTGTTTGTTTTCTCATTGAATCCAGGTTACTATACCTGCTCCAGCAGAGCTCCTCTAACCTGCAGCTGAGGACAGAGTGTGCTGTGGTACTGGGCAGCCTTGCCATGGGCACAGAGAACAACATCAAGTCCCTAGTAGACTGTCAGATTATCCCAACACTTCTTCAAGGTTAGACCAAACATACAGACACACTCTTACGCATACAAATAGTGTAAAGAACAAGACTTTAGACATCTGTCCTTTGCAGGTCTTCTGTGCACAGACCTGATCTTCATTGAAGCCTGTCTTCGATGCCTCAGAACTGTCTTCATCAGTCCAGTTACCCCTGTGCAGCTGCTATATACAGTAGGTTTTCTTATGTGTTCACACTGTTTTATATATGCGATGATGTGCATTGTGAGAAGAACAGTGACTTTATTAGCTTTTGACTCTCATAGAGTCAGTTTTATACTACAGCTGTGTATGCAATATTTACACAAATGTCCTTATCAAATTCTTTATATATACCTTTATATTGTGGCCTTTGGTGACCAAAATGCTTAGTCTAAAACTGAAAAAAATGTAGAAATGACTCAAGCATGAATTTTGAAAAATTCTGTGCAGATTACTGATATAAAAATACTAACTGAAGTTGTTTTTGAAGCAAAAGTTGCTTCTTTTTTCCACATCTCTGTACTAAATTGTAGCTTTGAGTGTATCATTTGTGCAATACAGTCTGGGTCCTTTTGGTGCCGGACGAGACCATATTTGAACAAAAGCGTAGTGCTAAATGTGCCCCATTCCTATACAAGCAACTATAGCTGACAGTAATCTGAAAGACTATATAAAAACTATGGAAAATCCCTGGATCAGGATGAGTCCTAAAATTTAGAAAACAGTAATAACTAAATACAATATAGAGAATGAAAAAGCAGTTCTCAGATGGTGTGCATCTGATACTCACTTAAATAAACTTAAATATAATGGATGCTAGTTTCAAGGACTGGACATACAAAAGACCAACAGCCTCGGTTGAGGGGTTATCGTGGCTTTAAAAGGTTCTGGAAAGAATCTGAAAAGAAATACACAATGCATTAAAACATTTTTTTATGGGAATCACCTGCCTCTAGAAAGTAAAAAATAATGTTTTGGACTTGCACCTGAAGGATGGAACAACAACGAGGATGGAACAACGGGGTTATGTTGTTGATAATATTATTTTTTATATTTCAAGAATTGAGCCGCTCAAGATGGCTGCATGTTGGAGTAGCTCTGTTACATTTATTCTGAGATATTGCTTTTGAAAACTTTAATTCCTCTTTTTTTCTGAATGTAAATCTCTTTTTTGGATGATTATTTCCTCTGGTATCGGATACTGTGCAGCTGGAAGGATTTTTACTGAAACCTTTTCAATTTTGGACATTTGTAATGATGTGTAACCATAAGAAGATGTTAATTTTTACAATTGGAAGCAGCTGATTAACATCTGAAAAGCTCAAGTAATACCTCAACTACAGCCCACATATCTACAGAGAAACCTCAAGGAACTACAGCATGGCCAGAACCAAGCAGACTGCCTGTAAATCCACCGTAGATAAAGCTCCCAGGAAGCAGCTCGCCACCAAAGCCGCCAGCGAGAGTGCCCCGACCGCCAGCGGAGTGAAGAAGACTCACCATTACAGGCCCGGTACCGTGTCTCTCAGGGAGATTTGCTTCTACCAGTAGTCCACTGACTGCTCATCTGGAAGCTGCCCTTCCATTGCTTGGTCTGGGAAATCGCCCAGGACTTTAAGACCAACCAGCGATTCCAGAGCTCGGCTGTCATGGCTCTGCAGGAGGTCAGTGAGGCTTACCTGGTGGGACTCCTCGAGAACACCAATCTGTGCAACATCCTCGCCAAGAGGGTCACCATCATGCCCAAAGACGTACAGCTGATTCGCAGGATCTCAGGGGAGAGGACTTAGACTCCCCCCACCCCCCACCCCCACATTTAATACAACAAATATACAACAAGAGACTGTCTTCAGCCAGAGGCTTTTTCAAATCTGTTGTAAAACAGACCGCTACAAGAGATCCTTCCTGCCCAGCCATCAGGATCTATAACACCTCTTTTACAAAACCAGGATGGTGAGTTACAGCATGTAGGTTCCTTTTGGGATTAAGAAAGCAGTTTTCAATTGAATTGAATTGCACATTCAATGTAAACATCACTTGATAAAATTGCTCCTCTGAAAAAGAAAGTGATCAGTCAGAGGAAGCTGGCTCCTTAGGTTTAATTCAGAGTTACATACTTTAAAACAGGCATCTAGAAAGTTGGAAAGAAAATGACACTCCACTAGAAGAGCGAGAATTTTATTTAACCTGAAGAGATACCCTGCTAACATACAAAAAGACCTACATAAAACTAGAACTGAGTATTATTCATCTTTAATAGTGGCGAACTTGAACAGCCATAAGTTTCTGTTTCAAACACTAGCTAGACTAGTGAAAATGAAATGAAATGGAAAATCCTATCTCTTTTGAGCCTTGTATCCTTATAACTCCAAATAATGATAACTTCATGAGATTCTTTATAAATAAAATTATTTTAGTTAGAGGGAAAATTTATGCCATCCTTCCTACTATTGTCTCTGATTCTCTATCAAATGAAGCAACTTTAGAGGTGTCACTAGAAACCTATTTGTGTTTGGACTGTTTTTGTCCTGTTAAACACTCTGAATTGTCAAAAATAATAGCTTCATCTGAACCATCAACACGTCTGCTAGATCCCATCCCAACCAGACTGTTCAAGGAGGTCTTTCCCTTAATTAATATCCCCATTTTAACTCAGCTTAAATTGTGTCTTGTCAATAGTTGTGTACCATAAAGCTTAAGGATGCTGTAATTAAACCTTTACATAATAAACCTGATCTTGATTCAAGAGCTCTGGCCAATTAAAGACCAGTCTCTCAGTCATCTCATAAATTCTTGTGAAAACAGTTGCATATCAATTGTGTGAACATCTGTACAAAAAACGTGTGTTTGAGGAGTTTCAGTTAGGGTTAATATCTCATCATAGCCTAGAAACGGCACTGGTGAAAGGTAATATTGATGTTCTCATGGCCTCAGACAGTAGACTTGTGTTTACACTTGTCCTGTGCTTGCTCAGGATTGGACAATGCAAGTGAAAATTCATTGCAATCTGCAGGCTTCCTTAGATAACATTTAATAATTGGCTTTTTATAATGTATGTGAATGTTTTTGTACAGTGTCCTAAGATGACTTTTGCTGTGAATTGGCGCTATAAAAATAAACTGAATTGATCTGAATAACATGTTTACCTCTTGATGGAAGAAATGAATGAATATATAACACCACAGATTTGCATGTTCTCCCTGTGCGCACGTGGGTTTACTGCGGGTACTCCGGTTTCCTCCCACAGATCAAAAACAAACATGCATGTTAGGGTAATTGGTAACTTTAAAATTGTCTGTAGGTAATTGTGTGAATTGTTGTTTGTCTCGTATGTCTGCATGTGGCACTGTGATGGACTTGAAACCGGTCTAGGGTGTCTCCTGCTTCTCGCACAGTGATGGCTGTAGATAGGCACCAGCTCTCCGGGACCCTCCCCGGGACCCAGAAAGGAGACGCGGGTAAAGAAGGGCCATGGATAATACCATGGAGGCCAGTCTTTAGAATTGCAAACAGTAGATATAGCACAGAATGAAGGGTTAGAAACATACTAATGCAAGAACGCCAATAACCCATTCCTTGTTGTTTATGTTCATTATTAGTGTTCAGAATATGTTTCATGTTTCTTTTCATATTCACACTGAAAAAACATTCAGACAGACGTGACTTCTCATGTTTGATACAAATATGCATTTGGTGTTTACATAAAAATAGTCCCAATAAAAAGATCAATTTGTCTGTTATTTTACATGCTGAAGCTTTGGTAAATGGGCTTCATGTCTGATAAAGATAACCTGCATCCATCTTTCACACATGGGTTTTTGATCAATACTGCTGTTCCTGTCGTAACCCATTTATGTTGTCTCTGCCTTTAGATTCAATTTACATTCTCCATTGGTCCATCCATTTTCTTTACCTGCTTTTCTTTTCTGGGTCTTGGTGACCAGGGGCTGGTGCCTCCAGCAGTCACTGTTCAAGAAGCAGGGTACACCCTGGGCATGTCGGAAGCCCAGCACAGGGCCACATACAGACAAATGAGAAAAACAACCATTCACACCTAGGGACAATTTATCTATTAACTCAACATGTATGTTTTTGTTCTGTGGGAAGAAACCAGAGTACCTGGAGTAAACCCACAAGTGCACCAGGAGAACATGCAAACTCCACCCAGAAAGACCCCAAGACCAAGAGGTGATCCTGAGACCTCGCTGGGAGGTGATAGCTCTTCATGTTACGTTTTGTTATAAATGGTTTCAAACACACAAAGAACAAAGATTCAATCTGCAGCCAGTAGGTGACTCTTAGAGGGTCAAGTCATTTTGTTAAGTGACTTTATCCTCTCTTTTTTTCATTCTTTCTTTTACTTCATTAAACAGCTTCACTATCACCAAAACATCTCAATTTTGTGCTGTGGAAATGACCTTTATTTAGAATTTAAAACTTCTGATTTGCTGCTGTAATCCTCTGCACTAAGAACCTAATGCATAAGCATTGAAGAACTTTTATTACTATCCTGTTAAAAAACATGTTTCCTGTATCTTGTTGCACAGCTTTAAAAAAAAGTGTAAATTATACACCAAATGTATGCCTCGATTGGGGATAGTGTGTTCTGACTTTTGGTAGCAGTGCATTGGACAATGTAGAAAATTTGATCAAAAGCTGTGAGAACAAAACAATGGAGATCAGTGAGACTTGGGCAAAACACGAGAAAAGCCAGCCCTCTGTTTCTCAGCCATACTTCACAGTAGAAACATTGTTCAAGCTTGAGCTGTTTACAATTTTCAAACCTTTTGCTAACTAAATTTCTTACTCTAATACTTCTTTTTGGTCCATATACAAATTACACATAAAAACCTAGATATTTTTGTAATTTCTTACCCAGTCTGTCCCTCATTTCCACAAGATTTAGGGTTTTCCTCTCAAATCTCCCCAGAATCCAGAGAGTGCACAGCCAGGTTTTCACAGGTTCAGTTATATTTTAGCTCAAAATATTCTGTTTAAAACTAAGTGAAGGGTCTTTTTAACTTGTCATAACTCCTACATAAAACACTGGAAAAACATTAAAAAAAATAAATAAATACAAATCCATGTGTGTCTATTGGTCTTCTGCTGCTCACAGAATGAGAATTAGAATTTTAAGATCTGACTTGTAGTTTTTGAAAGCTGTTTATTTGAGGCTCACTTTTCAGTCTTTGTTTCTGTCTGCTTCTTATTCACTTGGCAGTCAGGGATTCAGAGACACAGGTGTGTGGTTACCATGGTGAACATAATGAGCCACTAACAGCAGCCTTAACATATCTTTTTCTATAGTTTATACATTAAAATGTAGACATTCTTTATTTTAGATTATTACAACGTTAGGATGAAAGTTTGGACATCCTTTAAAGTTACTTAAGAAGTTCTAGTTAAAATGATAAATGTTGTATGTTTTATTTAAGGATCCCACTGTGATTCCTCATTTAATGTCTCTACTGAGCAACTCCCAGAGAACCCAGGAGTACATCACACAGATCTTCTCTCACTGTTGTAAGGTATTTGTTGATGTTTGATCTCATAAACACAATGAAGTTGATCGCACAAGATTCCAGACTGATTTGTTCTTGTTGTCTGCAGACCCCAGAGCACCAGACGGTTCTTTTCAACCACGGTGCAATTCAGAATATTTCTCCTCTGCTTATTTCACCTTCATATAAAGTAAGGTACCTCACACAGAAGGGTGATGTGATCTAATTTATCTGTCAGTTCTTTGTAAACCACATTTATCAGCTTCTGTGCCTCATTTTGTTGCATCTTCAGGTCCGGATGCAGACATTAAAGTGTTTCTCAGTCCTGGTTTATGAGAACACTCAGGTCTCTATGACTCTGGTGAATGGTGAGGAAATTTGATTTTATTTTTTAATTCCAATTTATTTTTTCCCTGTTTGGACTATAATTTATCTTCTTGTTGTCAGTGCTGGTGGATGGTGAGCTGCTCCCTCAGGTATTTGTTAAAATGATGCAAAGGGATCAACCCATTGAAATGCAGCTAACAGCAGCCAAATGGTGAGTAAAGTAACAGGTTTCTTATTAATCCAAAGACATTTAATCCTATTTCTGGTTCCCTTGACTTTAATTGTGACCTCTGTTTCTGTCCCAGTCTAACCTACATGTGTCGAGCAGGTGCCATCAGAACAGATGACAGCTGCATAGTACTAAAGGTTAGGCTT
Source organism: Kryptolebias marmoratus (assembly GCF_001649575.2). Taxonomy (NCBI): domain Eukaryota; kingdom Metazoa; phylum Chordata; class Actinopteri; order Cyprinodontiformes; family Rivulidae; genus Kryptolebias; species Kryptolebias marmoratus. The sequence goes on along the minus strand of NC_051435.1, from coordinate 24,801,561 downwards.
CTCTCATGTTAAAGTGCATTTCTTTTCATTATTGTGTAAATGTTGACTCAGATTTCCCACTATTGTTTTCACCTTTCTTGTTGTTTTTTTTGTGTTTCTTGCAGTGTAACTACTTCTGCATACTTTGTGCCATATTTGCAATTTTTAGCTAGCATTCTGCTACTTTTTTTTATCATTTTTTGCTAACATTTTGCTACTTTTATAATTTTGAAACTTTTAACTATATTTTATACTTTTGGCAAGCCTTTTGCTATATTTAGGTTTTAGTGAGCCTTTTGTTACTTTTAGCTTTTTGCTACCTTTAGCTACCTATTTATGATTCTAGCTTTTTGCTAGCCTTTTGGCTACTTTTAGCTTCTAGCTACAACTTTGCTACATTTAGCTAGCCGTTTTGTTATTTTTAGCTTTTAGCTATGTTTTTGCTTCTTTTGCTATTAACTAATGTTTTACTACTTTCAACTTTAACAACTCAGTTTCAGCTTCCTCAGCAAATTTCAACAGTCATTCAGGACTCAGCAGTCATGCTGAGTTTGACAGAAAATGCAATTTCTCGCCCAACTTTGTATTCCATCCAGACCCTGCCGTGCCTAGTCCGAATGTGCAGTAAAGAGCATTTACTTGAGGAGAGAGTGGAGGGTGCAGAGACACTGGCTTATCTAATGGAGCCTGATGTAGAGCTGCAGAGGATTGCAAGCACCACTGACCACCTAGTGTCTATGCTGGCTGACTATTTCAAGTACCCCAGTTCTGTATCTGCCATCACTGACATCAAGAGGGTGAGTAACTGCAACTGAGCCAATGCTTTTAATGTTTAGGTTATTTTAACAAGGTTGAACAGGGCAGGTGTTAATATGTAAGAGCTGAATCTGTGTACTGAGCAGTTCATTTCCACTCTTTGCATTTTTGAGATTTTCTTAACCTTCTAGGGTCTAGGGTGAAACTGGACGTTTTTGGACTATTTTAAATTTCCTTCATATTTTATCCTAAAAGTGGTTTAACCTGCCCTGTTTGGAGTCATTTTTTTCAGTAAAACCTCCCAAGTGTGATTTTCAAGTAATATTTTACTTTTGTATTAACACAACAGACCTAAAATCACACAAAAACATAAAATCTGAGTGATAAATTCTTAGTTTTTTTACTGTAAAAACCACAAACATACTTAATGAAATGTTTTTACAACTTAGAATGCAAATATAATCAGTAATATTCATAAACACATGAACAAATTGAACCAACAACAAAGTTATATAGACTTTCTCCATTAAAATGTTGACAATTTCTTTAGACAAAACAATCATGAGTTCTAATAAATTGTCATGCATCCTTTGTGCCACTCATATAAACAGTTTCTGTCCAAAACAAGGCAGAGGGGCACATCACATTCTTAGTTTTGGCCATTTTCTATGTCCTGTTCATGCAGGATCATTCAGGTAAATGTTATAAAATATATCCTGATGTATGCTCAAAATATGCTTCCAAAATATGGACCTGAATCTGTCTCTTGTTATCATTTTGGCTGGAAGGGAGACAGACAAAACGTGTTCTGTTTCCAGTAATCCTTCTCTTAAAAAAAACAATGGATCACCTAGTTCATTAACAAAGTCCTCACTGTCTGTCCCAGTCTCTGCTTATTATTTTTATTATTTTTACCTCCATCTCTGCCTCTGAGCTTCTGACTGCAGCTCCACCATCTCTGGGTCTGAACCTCCAGAAGCTGGAGCTCCACGTTCAAAAATCGCCTTGACAGATAACTTTGAGCCTTCGTCAGATTGGGGAGGAGGTGGTGTTTTTTCATTCGGCTGGGTTGGGGGTGAGATCGGACGGAGGATGGGGGAGTTTTCTCCTGGAAACTCCCCAGTTTTGGCGCTTCTCACTCTAACGCGCTGCAAATATAACGATGATTTAAAAAAAAAAAAATTGTGAATAATTTATCATAACTCTAGTATTCCTTGGCCTATCAAGATAATTTAAATACTGTTGTAAAGCTTGAAGTCTGGACTTTCTACACAAATTAAAACAAAGTATCTGAGAGGGTGGATATTTCCCACTAGAGCCTTTTAAACCAGTCATGTGACTTGGACGTGCCGGCGTGTCCGTCGACTCAGAGGAGTTGATATAAAAGCAGATGTTCAAGACAGTTAAGCAGAGTTAAACCTTTCTTTCTATGCTATATTATATATATATATATATATACTGTAGATAATGTCAGAGAGTGTCCAAATGTGGGTTAAGCAGATAGTTTGTGACATAATGGACATCTAAAGTGTAAAGATTGTGACCAAGATTGTTAATGAAACTTTCTGTGTGTCAGAACAGACCAGCACTCATCACATTCACATTGTCAATTTGTGACGTCAAGTTGGCCACAATAGCTATTGGGAACTAAAATTAAGAACATGTTTGTGCATGATCTAACTCGGCAACTGTATTCCATTAAACTTCACAGCCAGAACCATCATGGGTCAAGGAAGAGCACTTTCAACTTCAAGGTCAGAGGTCAAGGTTACAAGAGCCCATATGCTCCAAGTCGGCATCCATGTACAGTAGGAAAGTCAAACTTCACAGCTGGACTCCCCATGGGTAAAGGATCAACTCTGTAGATTCCAAGGTCAAAGGTCAAGGTCACATGCAAAATAAGGCTTTAAAAAACTGTGTAACTTGGGGATGTCAGACTTTTTATAACAACAAGACACCCCATGGGTCAAGGAATATCTGTCAGGTAAAGAAAATCAGCCAGAACCCAAAATGCAGTCATGAACGTTGAGCAAGCTTTAATCGGGTTTATTAGGAGCAGTTCTCCAGGGGTGATTAACAGGACTCCTGGCGAATCCACACTCCAGAGAACGAGGAACTTATGTTTGTGCCGGCGGGCTGAATCCAGACGGACCACAAAGGAGTAAGACGATGAGCAGTCCAAGGTTGGGCATGGCTCAGCAACAGGTAGGCACTTGAGTCTTGATCCAAAACGGCAGACGAGGGGCGGTGGTCAGAGTTAGGGTTGGTTTGGCAACAGGCAGGCACTTGAAACTTGACCCAAAAATGGCAGACGAGAGGCAGTGGTCAGTGTCGGGCTTGGTTTGGCAACAGGCAGGCACTTGAAACTAGATCCAAGGCTGAGGACGAGAGGCAAGATCAGAAACAGGCAAGGTTCGGCAACTCAAAGACTAGGTACTTGGAAGCAGGCTTGAAGGCTGTGGCAGAAGCGGCAGACAATCTTGCACTGGGCGGAAGGAATGCCAAACTTATGGGAAGGATTTCAGGGTCTGAAGTGTGGGCTCAGTAAAAACCTTCCCAGTCTTTCTGAGTCTGCTCTTTTAACGGACAGTTCTTTCTTTGATGGTTGCCCTCTCCACAGTAAAAACACAACTGGTGTCTGAATCTCTTCTCTCGCTCCTCTGCCGAGAGTTTAATCCTTCCCAGTTGCATCGGTTCCTCCGGACTGGTACTAAGGGGTTTGGAGTGCACCAGAGTGTTGGCAGTACTAGCCGGAGGGAATGAGCTCCATCTAAACGGACGGGTTGCTGATCTCTCCTTACGATGTTCCTGTAACTGTAGGTCAATTCGGGTGGCCAGTCCCTCCAAAGACCTAAAGGAGTTGGGAGGGTCACGGGTTGCTATCTCATCCTTAATATCATCCAAGAGTCCCTTGTAAGAAAAGTCAAACAGGGCCTCCTCGTTCCACAAACAATCAGCCTTCTGAGCGTGAAAGTCTTTTATATAATCCGTGACTGGGTGGGATCCCTGTCTAAGGGAGAACAATCTTCGTGTGGCTTCTCTCTTTGGGCAAATGGGATCGAACACCCTCTTTAACTCCCTAGAGAAGTCATAAAATGTGTCGCAGCAGTCCAAGTTGGCCTCCCAAGCCGAAGTTCCCCACAGTTTTGCTTTGCCTGAAAGCAAGGAAATGACGAAAGCTACCTTGGGACGCTCAGATGGAAAGACGGAAGGCTAAAGCTCGAAGTGTAGTGAGCACTGTGTCAGAAATGGCCGGCACTGATCAGGATCCCCATTGAAACGTTCGAGGAAAGATATCTTTGGCTCATGGCCAGCACCAGACTGGGTCGGAACATGGGGGCGAAACGAAGACGAGTCAGTGGGCGTGGCTTGTGGCTGAGTGGCTGCGAGGGTGGAAAGACCCTGCAATATTTCCTGAACGCTCCATTCTAAACCCGTGATACAATTCTCCACTTTCTGACACCAATCTGGGTTTGGCTGGGGGTTCATTCTGGCGAGATTGTACTGTCAGGTAAAGAAAATCAGCCAGAACCCAAAATGCAGTCAGACACGAGGAGCGAGCTTTAACAGGGTTTATTAGGAGCAGCAGTTCTCCGGGGGTGATTGACAGGACTCCTGGAGAATCCACACTCCAGAGAACGAGGAACTCACGTCCGCGCTGGCGGGCTGAATCCAGACGGACCACAAAGGAGTGAGACGAGGAGTGGTCCAAGGTCTGTCATGGCTCAGCAAAAGGTAGGGACTTGAGTCTTGATCCGAAATGGCAGACGAGAGGCAGTGGTCAGTGTCGGGCTTGGTTTGGCAACAGGCAGGCACTTGAAACTAGATCCGAGGCTGAGGACGAGAGGCAAGATCAGAAACAGGCAAGGTTCGGCAACTCAAAGACTAGGTACTTGGAAGCAGCTCGCACTGAGCGGGAGGAATGCCAAGGCAAAAACAGGGACTGGAACAGGTGGAAGTAATCATTGTTAATGTGAAATTGACAGGCTTGGGCAGGACCAGACAGAGTATGAGCACAGATCATGACAATGTCCCTTTGGAGTTCAACGTCACAAGGAACTAAGTCTGGAACTGTATGTGGTAGGAGGATCAAACTTCACAGCATGCCATAGGATTCATACTGATCTGGACTGAAGGCAATTTGGGACGTTTGCAAAAAACACCACCTAGTGGACGGTGTGAGAAATGCGCGACAACATAGAGGGCGGTCACCGGAGCTCCTGCGGTCGCTACAAAGCCGGAGCGGAGCGGCACTGAGCTGCAAGGGCCGCCCAATGCTGCTTGCAGCTTTATTTCCTTTAGTTTTCAACTCATCCGTAAGACTTTTCTGTAATTGGACTTTCAGAACTGAATTACTGGTACATATAGTTTGAATTACTACGTTCTAAAGGTATATAGTGTCTCACCGAGCTGTCACTGGTGGAGACCAGTTAGCAGCTTAAAATTGCAAGACAATTTTCCAATGCAGACTCACTAAATTCTGTGTTTGCAACCAGCAAACCTTGCCGTCACAATTTACACAGAGTATTTGGAAATCACAACTTATTTTTGTGTACACAACTTGCAAAACTTACATTCTAAGCTGTGCACATTTAACTGTCCACCTTCACCCACATAATAATCAACTCGGCCCACTTTGTACTCACCTTGGCAGCTGTTCCCATGTCCTGTAATTTAAAACAGGCATAATAGGTATGATTTCTATTGTTATTTTTCCTACCAAACCTTTTTGTTCAAATTCAGATATTTAAAATTTACAGATATTATTTTTATGATCATTAGGAGATTTTATGCATTATTATAATATTATTTCCATCTGTACATTATCTGCCGCTTGTTCCAGGGTGGGGTCGTGAGGGCAACAGCTTGAGCAGGCAGGCCAGACATCTCTTTCGCCAGCTCGCTCCTTCAGCTCTTCCAAGAGAATTCCAAGAGGTTCTCAGGCTAGCCAAAAGACATAGTATGTCTGATGTCTCCTGGGTCTTTTCCGGGGTCTCCTCCCAGTTGGACATGCCCAGAACACCACCTCAACTTGCTCCTCTCATTGTGGATGAGCAGCAGCTCTCAGAGTCCCTCCCAGATAGTCGTACTTCTCACAGTATCTCTAAGAGAGAGCTAAACTACCCTGCGTAGAAAACTAATTTTGAATTCATCAGTTACCCTGAAGAGGTCCAGCTTACTGCTGGCAATGAAAACTGAACGGTCAATTGTAATGGATCTCCAATCCCATATTAACAGATCACCCACCACAGAGTATCCCTTGGAACGCAGCTAAACGCCTTTACTAAGTCCACTGTGTTCCACAGCTGGGACAGAACCCACATTGTTCCTCCTAAGTCTGAGGTTAAACTAAAAACTGGACTCTTCTCCAGCACCCCTAATTAGACCTTATCAGGGAGACTGGAGTCTGAGTCCCCTGTAATTGAAACACACTCTCCAGTCCAACCCTTCTTAAAAAGAGGAACCTCCACCCCAGTTTGCCAGTTCAGTGGCACTGCCCTTGATGTCCATGCAATGTTGCAACAGTGTGTCAACCAAGACAGGCCAGCAACATCCAGAGTCTTAAGGAATTCAGAGCAGATCTCCTCCACCCCTGGAGCTCTTTAACTACAACCTCAGTCCTAGTTATAGACGGACTCACCACAGAGTAATACATAACAAAAGTTCTCAATGTCCAATAGTTGGGTGCACCAAGAAGTCTTATGTGATATTTTATTAATAAACTTTGGATGTATGGGATCTGCATGTTATAAAAAGCAGCAGTCTCTGGTTTTGTTATGTCTTATTGTTATGTATTATCTAAAATAAATGGTATTAATATGTTCATTCCCACCGACAAATTCCCACAGACATCAACTGTTGTTTTTATTCTTTCTAAATGCACATTAAGATCATATTTACTTCAAAAAATGGACCACGTTTTGGACGTCCCACCATTGTGTATACTCTGTCCAATCCTGCTGGTCTCGTCAGTTTTCAGGGAGTTTTTATTTTTCCAGAAAATGAAGAACCTACCCATTAAAATTAGCTTTTTTCAGCAATACTGTCTACAGAGTTAAAATTTTAAAATATGATCCATGCACCCGTGTTGACTGATCCATCTGCAGCTGGCTGATTTGTATGTCGTGTATTACTACTTGTGCAGTTTGAATATTACATTTGTAAATGTTGAGGTACACATTTATGCATTGTGTCCTTCACAGTCCAAAGTGGAATAAGGTCCAGCCCCTCTCAAAGAGATTGGCTCCAGAACCTGTGCTGTGCATTGAGGTGAACTCGACTATATCTAGTCGGGACCTCTCGACCTCACGCACAAGCTCAGGCACCTTCCCCTCCAGAGAGGTAACATTCCATGTTCCAAGATCCAGCTTTGAAAAGCTAGAATCAGAGAGCCAAGGCCCCCACCTTTGGCTGCTGCCTATGGCACTTCGCACCTGACCTGTGCGGCCTCTTCTGCAGATGGTGGGCTCACAGGAAACCAAACCCATCTAACTCATCTGGGCTGAGCCTGACTGGGCTCCATAGGTAGAGGCCCGGGTACAAGACGCTTGCCGAAAAGTCCTTCCCCCAGGCCTGGCTCTAGGGTGGGGACTTGGTAACCCATTTACGGGGGACATTGAGCTTCTTGCTATATTTTGTCCTAAAAGTGTTTCAAATTGCTTTGTCTGGCCTTTGAATAAAATAGTTTTTATCAAAGCAAAAACAGTCATTACCATCAACCACTCAGTATTTCCTCAGTTCCCTGTTGAGTGCTTATGTAACCATGATTAAAAAATCTATTAGAAATTATTTTTCAGAGTTAATTTTTTTCCTCTAGATTTCATTTTACTGTTTCTAGCTTTTAGAATGTCATACTTTAAGATGTAACAGCAAATAATCAGAATAATAAAAACAGAAACATATGAACAGATTTTTGTCAGAAATTGCTAATTTTGTCAATGTTGATATGTCCTTTATAAAATGAATCATGAAAGAACCCTAACATTTCCAGCCACCCCAGCTGTAAAAGGTATCTTAGGCTTAGAAAAGAATTTTTGAAGAATTAAAACAAAATTGACAGTGTTGCACCCAGGTGAGGTTTCAGGTTATTGTCCCATACAACATCTAAATGAGCTTTTTGACAGGCTATTGTGTTTACTCTGTTCATCATCCATCCATTTTCTTTAGCCACGTTTCCTTTCCGGGTCACAGGGAGCTGGTGCCTATCTGCAGCAGTCACTGTGTGAGAGATGGTGCACACCCTGGACAGGTCTGAAGTCCACCATAGGGCCACATAGAGACAAACACACCTAGGGATAATTTAGATTTACTGATTAATCTAGCATGAATGTTTTTGGTCTGTGAGAGGAAAACAGCCACCGAAAGGAGATGTTGATCAGTAGAACTATGACTGCACACCATATATCAATACTGTAAATACATCACCCCTTTTTATTACTTTTTATTTTGTCTATAATTTGGTGCGGCTTTCCTCTTCACTGTTATTTACAGTTGGACCATGATCTGAAACATGCACATGAGCTGAGACAAGCTGCTTTCAAACTCTATGCATCCCTCGGCTCCAATGATGAAGACATCCGCAAAAAGGTTTTGTCCATCATGGTTTTTGTTGGTTTGTGTGCAAATGTGCTCATATTCTAATCTTCATCTTTGTTTTCCTCAGATCACAGAGACTGAGAACATGATGGACCGAATAGTTAGTGGCTTATCAGAATCCAGCATTAAAGTCCGGTTAGCAGCAGTCAGGTGAGACTTTCTGATGCCGTCTGTCTGAAATCATTAACAGAATGTTTCAATAGAGAGCTTTGTCATCCCTTCTTAAATTTGAGTTATAATATCTTTAAATCTACTGAAATTTCTCCTCTTGCATGCAGAATAAATAATTCTTAGTGAAAACCTTACATTTATTAAAATGAAATACAGGTTTCTTTAAAGTTTATCTTGTGGCCTGTTAGTGATCATTTTGAGTTTTAAATGAGTCTAACTTAATTTAAAACTGATCTGAAGTGTTTTTAAGCTAACCTCAGTTGAAAGACAATCATAAAATATGCTTATTGTAAAGTTTTAAAAAATCACAAGATTTTCTTTTTTTATACCAAACATTGAAAAAACCACTTGGGTGGTTTTGGCTTTTTCCGTGACTCCCCTGATGTGTGACATCCACAATATAGTTTAATGCATTGGAATTTATTGTTTGAACCGGGCAGAAAATACCACTGGAGTTTCGTCTTTTGGCTTCCCGAAAGGTAAAAACCTTTATCGAATTTGGATCCGTAAGCTCCGATGTAAGAAATTACTATCAGAACCACTTCAAAGACGAGTCACCGCAAACTCTGACCCTTGTTAATAAAAATTTTAAAAAAAGAACCAGGACCAGAGCCAGCTATTTTTGCATTTTTAAAGAAAGGCAAATGGAGAGGAGCACATCGCCACAGAGAAGGAGACAAGAAACGAGAAACTTTTACTTCAAACGTGACGTTGTGAACGTGTGCTGTCATTAAAGGTCTGAGCTGCTTACAGGCCGACAGCCAGAGATCAGTTTGTGATTCAAACAGTTTGTTAACGATGAAAAATATAGATAATCCAAGTGTGATTAAACAAATGTCATAGTCTGAAACTGCTGTTGATAAGTTTACTGTGGTGAGAGAGTTCATAAACGCTACTTTTAAGCGAGCTCACATTTTTTACAAGTTAGCATCCGGTTAGCATAGAGTTAGCAACGTTAATTCTCTCCTGCTGTCTTTATGTTGATTTGCAGTGTCGTTTACTGATGTCATGATAACGATCTGGGGGTAGTTGGTCCTCATTGTTTTACATTTCCAACTCAGTCATTATGCATGTTTTGTTGCCATGACAGTCCTTGTGATCATCAAAATCCGAATTTGAAGAGTTTTCAACCAATTACGGAGATCCAGCCATCAGTTCAGGTTCATACTGGTATGGTTGTATATCCATCACTCCCACAAAGTCTTGTTTGTTTTCAAAACAGGCTACTTCGTCCATTTCCATTTGTAAACAACCAGACAGTACCGGCTTTTTCATTCTCTAACTCTGTTTTAGTGGCTGGCCGGGGCACAGCGCATGTCATGAACTTAAAACAGCAACTCCACCCCGCAAATCACCAAATTTGGAAATTGTCGACTAAAATGGGTCCCTGAAATGTTTTGTTTAAATGTGTTTGACTAAATAACCTTCATGAAATGTCCATTTTTTGAGATTTGATTTCAGTTCACCTTTAATTAATGGGTTTGCTTATCCTTTTTTCATAACAACAAAAGTATACAAATATTTAAACTTGTCAAACAAATTACAACTGACAGTACCACTATACTAATTAGTTAGTTATGGTACTTTCTATTTATTAGCTGTAAACATGGAATTAATTGACCTAGGTCATAAAGTTATTAAACCTCACTCTTATATGCAACTTTCAAGATCATTTAAAATTAGGCATTAGGTTAACTTCATGACTTTAATTGCATTATTTGTGAAATTTGCTTTGATAGTCACTTATTCTGTATTATATCTATGTCTTGTTTTCTATTATGCTTTATTGTTTTTAGTTAAATCTACACTAAATTGCAAAACATTTTGACTCACCCATCCAACTCATTGCATTCAGGTCTTCCAATCACTTCCATGGCCACAGATGTATAAACTCAAGCACCTAGGCATGCAGACTACTTCTAAAAGCATTTGTGAAAGAATGGGTCGCTCTCAGGAGCTCAGTGGATTCCAGTGTGGTACTGTGATGGGATGCCACCTGTGCAATAAGTCCAGTTTTGAAATTTCCTCGCTACTAAATACTCCACAGTTAACTGTTAGTAGTATTAAAACAAAGTGGAAGCAATTTGGAATGACAGCAACTCACAAAGTAGTAGGCCAAGTAAAGCCACAGAGCGGGCTCAGTGGATGCTGAAGAACATAGTGCACAGAGGTCGCCACCGTTCTGCAGAGTCGGTTGCTGCAGACCTCCAAACTTCACGTGGTCTTCAGATTAGCTCATGAACAGTGCATACAGAGCAGCGGTGACAAATCACGCTTCTCTGTCTGGCAATCCGATGGACGAAGTCTGGGTTTGGCGGTTGCCAGGAGAACAGTACTGATCTGACTGCATTTTTCCAAGTGTAAAGTTAGATGGAGTGGGCATTGTGGTACACAGTTTCATGCTCCCTATTTTGTTGGAGCGGAGACTGCGAGACAGGTCTTCTCATTCAACATCAGTGTCACAGACACTGGAAGAATGGTAAAATATTTCCATAAACACATTCCTAAGCCTTGTGGAAAGCTTCCCAGAAGAGTTCAAGCTGTAAAGCTGTATAGCTGCCAAGAGTGGTACGACTGTGGCTCAGTGGTAAGAGCAGTTGTCCTCCAGTAAGAGAGTTGAAGGTTCAGTTGCTGTCAGGAGTCACATGTCAAAGTGTTCTGGGACAGGACCCTCATTGCCTCCGATGTGTTCCCCATCAGTGTATGAATGGAGTTTAAAGCACGGGTTAGTATCCATAGAATGATTCATTCAGATTAGCCTTGTAGAGATTTATTAGAGTGGGTAAATAAGGGAACAGATTGTGTTGTAAAGCACTTTGAGTGCCTTGCTGGCTAGAAAGATGCTATATAAGTACAGCCCATTTACCAACATCATATGAAACCCAATGAATTAAGAATAGGATGTCACTCAAGTTCATGTCAAAAAAAAGATTTAACTTCAGCGCTGTCAATGTAATTCAGAATGCATTACTGTTTTGATTAAATCAGGATAATATATTAAACTTGAAGGTTCGTCTTGTTAATGTTTTACTAGGTATCAAGCAAATAAAGAGGTTTTTGGCCACATTTTAATTTTTTTCTGCATGTAGATGTCTTCACAGTCTTTCGCGATCTGTGCAGCAGCTCAGAACCAGCTTCCACGATCACGCCGTCTGGAAACCCCTCATGAAGGTCAGTTTAGGTGCACTGCTGATCTCTCAGATAGGAAAAGTCCTGTTTGGATGCTCGATGTGTAAATTAAAGTCAATTAAAAACCTTTCTTTTGTGTGTAGCTACTGCAGAATGCTCCAGATGAAGTCCTGGTCATGGCTTCTTCGACACTATGCAATCTTCTACTGGAGTTCTCACCCAGCAAAGAGGTACGTTACCAAACCCAAAATAATCATTTTGTTTGATATTAAAGCAGCCTTAAGGCTTCTTTGTTTTTATGAGGGGTGGAAAGAGTACTAAAATAATTTACTCAAGTATAAGTACTGTGTTGAAACTTTATTCAAGTACAAGTAAAGTTAATTGGAGGGGCTTGGATAAAGCTAGGCGCAAATGTTAGCCGGTGTTATGGTGCACATTTTTGTTTCTCCTCCTGATCTTAATTCACATGTTTACATTTACATTTCTTTACAAGGTAACAAATAGGATTTCAAATGTAACTAAGTACAATACTTGAAGTAAAACATTCTTAAAATAAAAGTATAGATTAAAATAATTACATAAAAATGCACACAAAATTCATACTCAATTACAGTAGTGCAAGTAAATATAATTTACTGCTTTCCACCTCTGGATTTAGATAATAGATAATGAGGATTTTCAGTTTAATTTTCTTAATAAGATCACTTGTATTAATTTAATTCAGTTTCACTGCTTTCACATCATCATTAGCTAAACTTTAAAAACCTACAATGCCCTTTGAAGGAATAATGCTAAATGCTGCCTAAGAAAACACTTCATAATTCCAAAAAACATTTGAAGGCTGACTATTTATTGTTAAAACATGAACTGCATAAAAAATGTCATATTGAAACTTGTTTGCATGTGTCTGAAGCCCATTCTGGAGTCGGGGGTGATTGAGTTACTATGCAGTCTGACTCAGCGTGACAGTCCTGCTCTAAGGTTAAACGGGATCTGGGCCCTGATGGTAAGAAAAAGATTATAACATTTAATTGTAACCATCAATTTCCATCACATATCACAGAAAATATTACTTCATTTCAACAACAGTGAATGTTTAAATGACTTCCTTTTCTTTTGATATTTTCTGCATTTTATGTTTAAAGTGATGATGATGATGATGATAACTAAACAGATTTTTAGTGCTGAGTCAGAAACCGATTTAAAAGCATATCTTTTATGTGTGTTTAAGAACATGGCGTTCCAGGCGGATCAGAAAGTGAAGGTGGAGATCGTTCGGTGTTTGGGCACAGAGCAGCTGTTCCGGCTGCTTTCTGACCCTGACACCAATGTGCTGATGAAAACGCTCGGGTTGCTGCGCAATCTACTGTCAACACGTCCAGTAAGACGGCACACAAACACACTAGTACTGCACATAATGCCTACTTTTTGTTACTAATCTAATTTTGGCTAAGAAACCTCCTCGACAATTATAAAAAAATAAACTTCATAACCTCAAGAACTCTTGAAGGGAAATTAATCTAAATTGTCTGATCCTTTTTTAATAGTCACATATAGATGGAACCAGAACAATGATGATTAATAACTGTGCTTCACTACATGGTTAGTATTGAAAGACTTGACCAAAAAAGCTTTTTTAATACATAAATGAATGTGATTACAAAAAAAAACGACAACGGTTTATAATTTGCTTGTAAAAACAGTCATTTGCATTTGCAGCTGCTACCAGTTTTATCTATGTCCATTTGCTCAAAGGTTAAGGTCAGCTGTCAGTTATATTGGCCATCGGACATGAGTTGTAGTTAGTTCATCAGTCATTCATTCATTCATTTATATAGACAATGTTTAAGTTTCCCTTTTAAGAGTTCTGAGCTGTAAATGTATAATTCAAATTCAAACAAAAAAAAAAGCAATACACCTTAATCATCACTTTTTTGCTGATTAAAATGACTTCTTCATGGTTCTAAATGTAACATGTGGACTCTCATATTATTTTAGGACCATTTAAAACAAAATTTAAGAGGAAAAAAGAAAATAAAAAGTATAAACTGCACAGAGGAGGAGAGTGGTGTAGTGGTGGTGGGGGGTTTGTTTCAGCTTATGTCCTCTCAGTGAATGGGTAATGTGCAGATATTTATTATTTATTACATGCATTTACCTTCATGGGGGGCGGGATAATGCTGCTGTCACAGTTAGCTGCCATAGGAAGTCTGATTTAAAATGGTCTAGTTTTTGCTTCAGAGGGTAGGATTTAAGCCTGGGGCTGCAGAGAGCAACCCTTTTATGTAATTGCATGTAATTTACATTTGGCAAAGAGGTCAAATCCCTTTCTGACAGTTTTCTATTTGCCTTAGCTGTCCATTATTCAAACATTTATCGTTGATGAACTTAAGATGGAATAAATACAAATGTGTTACATTTTATGTTGGCTTAACCCTCCCGAAGCCCTCAAAAGAGAGACAAAGAGATGTAGAAAAGCCCTTGTAACTTCGGGTCAATTTGACCCGAAAGCCATAGGAAGGGTAAATTAACTGGTGAACACAAACATGTTTTTTTCTGACAGTCAGGTACTGTATTTCCTCCCCCCGCCACGCCCTTTTTTTCTTTTTATCAAACAGTTAAATTTGATCCATTAGTATAGTAAATTACATCTCTTACATTACATTAGTTAGAAGTTCTGAAATTATTTTCCACTTTTCAAAAGTTTCTGGTTGTATTTGTTTATTGGATCTAAGTAGTTGTTGTCAATCTTATTTTAGGATCTTTATAATTTACACTGTTCAATCCGACAGTCCAACATGTCTCATGTTGAAAAAATCTGAAGTAGTACCAGTCGTCATTGCTCCATGACCCACAATGTGCAGAATGTAAAACATTCCTGTATGAATTTCTTATGTTGTCAGCACATTGACCAGATCATGAGCTCTCATGGGAAGCAGATAATGCAGGCAGTGACCCTCATCCTGGAGGCAGAGCACACCATCGAGGTCAAGGAGCAGGTGAGCGTTCACACTTACAGATTATTTTCATTCTGCTGCAGTCGTATAGAGAGCTTTTCACAGGCTCTTTATCTGATCTAAGGCTTTATTCACTCGTGCTCATCCAGCTGTGGTTGGCATCTAAAGAGGTGGAAGAGCATAAGAGATATGTTGTGATCAGTTGAGCCTTTTATTCGGAATCATAAAGAAGAAAATGTTCAGATAAAAGCACTGATGTGTTACTTCTTTATCTGTTAGACGCTGTGCATCCTCGCCAACATTGCAGATGGTAACTCAGCCAAGGAACTCATCATGACCAATGACGACATGCTTCAAAAAATCAAATACTATATGGTATTATGGAACTGTTTTTTTCCCTATTCCATTGATTAAATTAAATGTTTCATGTTTCAACTGTTATTGATTTAAATACAGTAGAAAACCTCTTTATTTGAAAAATTCTGCCCATCAGTAAAGAATGAAGTCACTAGTTTCTATTTAATGAAATGTATTTTAGAAAAAGTTGCAGGTAGCTAAAACTAGCAAAAAACCGAGCTGTAAGTAAAGTAGCAAAAGACCAGCTAAAAGCAGAATGCTTTAGCAGAACAATTGCTAAAATATTTTAAAAAAGGCTAGCTAAAAGTAGCAAAACAAAAACTAAGAGTAGCAAAAGGCTAGGTAAGCATTAAAAGTAATGAAATAGTAGCCAAAAGTGGCAAAAGGTTAGCTAAAAGTAGTAGAACGGTAGCTAAGTAGCACATAAGAACAAAAATAGAACAAGTATGCTGATGCAGATTTTAAAAAGAACAATGTTTTTGTAAAATTCTCAATGTATTTCTATAGGGAAAATGTGTAAATGAAGGTAATTTTTTTTTGAAAAGTTACAAAAAACAAAAGTCATAGAACCAATCTTACTGAACTGAATGCTTTCATATGTAATTGGCTAAAATAGCACATAGCATTTAAGACGTAGTTGGATTGCAAAAACATGTAAAACAAACCAGGAAAACAGTGTAAATGCTGAATGAGCATTCACACTGACAGGGACATTTATTAGGAGCAATTGTTTTGTGAGGGGATGCTGAACATATTGTCAAATGTACTGTTGTAAAACTAAATGAAAATTAAAGTAGATTGGTTGCATAAAAATATATACTTATATGCACACTTAATGGAACTGTAAATCCTAAATATTAATCTTTACTATTTACCGTATTTTCCGGTTTATAAGGCGCACTTAAAAGCCTTTAATTTTCTGAAAAAATAACAGTGTGCCTTATATATGTAAGTAGTCATAATGTTTTAGTACGACTTTGGTAAACTCCAAAGCTGCACCGCTTGCAGCATTGGGCCCCCATATATTTGAGCGTACTGTGTACTCTGTGAGCCACACAGACTCTGAGCAGACTGTCCGCGGACGGTTGAGACTTCACACTCGAGCGTACAGACTGCCTAAAATTCTCCCATGTTAAATTTCAGTCATGGCGTCCCCGGACGAGGAGGAAGAGATTGCTTGCCTCTTAGCTTTGAAAAAGAAAAGAAAAGAAGGTGCCTTTAGCCCCGTTTCTTCACCACCGCACACCTGTCAGTGCTACACAGAGAGCGGCAGTCATGATGCGCGCTGGCGCCGATTCTCACCTGAGAGCGGCTGGTGTCGCACACAAAACAGCTGCATATGAACACCATTTCTCACCGGGCGGTGCAGTATTCTCCGAAAAGACGAGGCTGTTTTGTTTCGCTTAATGCGCCCCGTGCATCTTCTATATGACGAAAGTTGGAAAACGGACCATTCGTTGACAGTGCGCCTTATAATCCAGTGTGTCGTATAGTGCGGAAAATACGGAAATTATAGTATTTCGATATATATTTCAAAATATTATACAGTATATGTATTTATATATAGTGGTGGCTGGTGGTGATATTTCTAGAGTGAGATATATAATAAAACACTGAAGCTTGGATTCCAACAGAAGCATCCAATTTGAAATAAAGAGAACCTGCTATAAATTGACATGATAACCTTTTTCAGGACAAAGAAAAACCGTAAAACAAACCACCACCAAAAACCAAACGTACAGTTGTCCAATACTTAATTCACCTGCATCCCCCTCCAAACAGCAAACATGAAAAGCAGAAAATGCATCTGTTAGCTACACTTGTCATTAAGCTAGTCCTTTCGCTGAAACCAGGTAACAGAAAATATTTGGTTTTGCCGCTGTTCCTTTTGTTGGATTTGAATATCCTTTGGTCTATCCGCCCCCAACCTCTTCACTTCCAGTTTTTTTTTCTTAAGGAAAACGGGTGAGATATTAAATAATTCATTGTTTATGTTAAACTTGCATGTCATCGTACCTACTCAGTCTACACCAAACCACCTCCACGTCCACTCGTGCTTGAGGCACGTTATTGTACGTCCACCCTCATTGGCTAAAGCCTGAGGACTCGGCTGACCCTGGGCTGAACTAAATTAGCCCAAATGAGCAGCAAACCGAGGGGGCGGGACAAGACAGCTGTCAATCATTCTGTACCGTGAAACTACATTCAATGATCGAGGCCGTGGGAAGTTAGCCCTTTGGAAAGATGCTGGGGTTTTCTCAAGACTGTTTGGCACCAGTTTTGTTCTAAATTTCACAAAATGTGATACAATATTTTTAATTTGTGTTTATTAGGTTTTTTAACATTTTTATTGTAAACACCAAGGAGGGCTTATCTCATCTAGCCTACTTATACCATCCGTCACTGTGTGTGCGTGTGTTTGTATATATATATGATGTGTGTGCGTGTATGTTTATACATACTGTGTAGTATCTAAGTAATGTGTGATTTTTAACACATCTTCTGTTCCCACAGGGACATTCGAATGTGAAGCTGCAGCTCGCTGCCTCTTTCTGCATCACAAATCTTATCTGGAATGAGGAAGATGGTGAGAGCTAGTATAGTTTAGATATGAAAAGGGAAATGTAGAGCTTCTTTTTCTTTTTTTTTTTAAAGAGCTTTGAACTTTTTTAAAAAAGTAAAAAAGTTTTAGATAAAATGTTTAATTTCATGTAGTTTCACAAGATTGTTCCATCTGTTACAGAGGAATAATTTATCCCGCTTGCACAATGATAGAAATACTGGATCTCTTCAACAGAATAAGCCCATGTGTGCTGTGTTTTTATTTACACTGATAAATGAGGAATAAATGTTTTTTTATATTTCATAACACTAAATGGCATGACTGATCTCTCAGTGGTTGGAGCTGTCACCTCCCAGCAAGAAGGTTGCAGGATCACCTCCCAACCTGGGGCCTTTCTGGGTGGAGTTTGCATGTTCTCCCTGTGCACACGTGGTTTTACTCCGGTTTCCTCCCACAGACCAAAAACGTGCATGTTAGGTTCATTGATGACTCTAAATATTCCCTAGGTGTGAGTGAGAGTGTGAATGGTTGTTTGTCTCGTTTGTCTCTATGTGCCCCCTGTGACCCGGAATGGAGAAGCGTGTAAAGAAAATGGATGGAAGTCCCGTTTCTTCTGACTTGTTTTTGGAACAACTCTGCTGAAATTTGCTAAATAAGCTGAAACTAAGACATTCAGCACTCAGCATTCACACTGCATTTTCTGTGAAAATGCAATTTTTGTAGTTAGCTTATTTTCAAATTTCAGTCCAGATGGTTGTTCCTGCAGACGTCAGCGTGGTATTTATGACTGAACTGAGCTCTAAACTTCTCACCTTATTGAACCCAACAAGGTCAGATTTGCTGGAATGTTGTCTGTGCTCAGATGTTGGTGAATGAGTTGCTTCTCTCCTTCATTGTGTGTCGTCAGGTTCTCAGGAGCGTCAGGACAAGCTGAGGGAGATGGGCTTTGTGGACATCCTGCACAAACTGACACAGTCATCTGACCCCAACCTTAGTGACAGGTGGGTCAGAACAGCAAATGCAAAACAGAGCATTGAATGTATGTTGAGCTGCCTAAGATGGTGCTGACTGTATCTGTCTCCACCAGGGCAAAGACAGCATTGCAGCAGTACTTGGCATGACTACAGTGGGCAGCAATCCTTTACTGCCAGCCTAACAATCGTTCGGAGGACGCCTGCTGTTAGTTCTTAGATTTGACAATATTGAGGCTTGCTCATTGCACAAAGACACCTTTCTCTCTCTCTATGTCTGGCTCACCTCTCCCCTGCCACCCAACACCTCAACGGTTTTGCTCAGTCCTCATTTTGTCCGATTTTGGTTGTTGGGGAAACTTTTGGTTTGAAGATCATCATCAATATTATTATTATTATTATTCTGAGGTGAAACATTTTGAGACTTTGTGCCGTGAGAGTGATTTGACGATGATGACTTTTTTTTGACACCTGATGGTGGAGATTCTGGTCTTTGAGAGGTGACTACCTTCCTAGTTTTTGTTTTGAACCTTTAGTTTAAATTGCTGTTAATATTATTGTTTTTAAGGCATCATAAGCAAGGATATATTTGGGAAAGAAAAAATGCCTCTTTTGACCCTTTGGGTGTTTTTTTGTTTGCTTGTTTGTTTGTTTGTTTTTGTGGATACATACCTCGTAAATATATAAATATATATAAATATATATAAATATCTATTTTTGGATGTTTATTTTGCCCTGACTCCTGTTAGATTTCAGATGCTTGCATTATGAATCCCAGCTCAGTACAGATCCATTGCAGTTTGTTAGAAACATGTATCTTACCCTGAATATTGTATGCACAGGTGAATAATAACAAGTTAGTTATTCAGGTCCCCCCCCACAAAACCATGAAGGAACTGTGTACTTCTGTCTGGTATCCTTATGATCCCTATGGGAAATGTAGTTCCAGAGCTGATAGGACTCACTGTGACCTCTCTGGTCATTACTGAGAACACCCAGAGGTGAGAGGATGTACTTCGCACCACTGCAGATTAAAACTTCCTGTAGCTCTCTGATGCCCTCTTTTCTGTGTGTTTGTCAGACATTCAGTTTCAGCACTACTGTGTTTTTCCCCCTAATGTGTTTCAAACATTGTGAGCAGTGATGAAGTACAACTCCAATTAAAAAAAATGGAACACATAGAAACATAGTAAATATATCAAATATTGAAACTAAGAAATTTGAAATTTGTGAAAAACAAAAAAGCTCATTTTGAATTTGATGGCAGCAAAAAAGTAAAAAAAAAAAAGGAGTGATGGGCAATAAAAGGCTGTAAAAGTAAGTGGTACGAATTAGAAACAGCTGAAGGAACATTTTGTAAATAATGAGGTTAATTGGCATCTCGTCAATAAGAAGACTGGATATCCATCCATCCATCCATCCATCCATCTTCTTCTGCTTATCCGGGGTCAGGCCGCGGGGGCAGCAGCCTAAGCAGGGAGACCCAGACTTCCCTCTCCCCAGCCACTTGGCCCAGCTCCTCCAGGGGAATCCCAAGGCGTTCCCAGGCCAGCAGAGAAACATCGTCCCTCCAGCGTGTCCTGGGTCTTCCTCTGGGCCTCCTCCCGGTGACTGGATACAAAAAAATAATAATTTTAGAGGGGCCGAATCTCTCAGAAGTAGAGATGAGCATTGGTTCACGATTCGTCAAAAAACTGCATCTAAAAATAGTGGAACTATTTCCAAAATGTTTTTTAACAGAAAATTGGGAGGACTTTGAATAGCTTTTCACCTACAGTTCATATGGGTAAAAATATGAGTTCGTCAGATTTAAAAATCATTGTATTGTGTTTCATTTACACTTTATTCAACATCTTAGCTTTTTTGGAATTGGGGTTATAGATTGAATAAATATATGGAAGGACAATCTGGAGATTCAGTCACAATGGTTCACTGTGGTATGTCTCACCTATAAATCATCTCCAATCAGGACATCGCTTGTTTTTGGTATTTCAAACCTTATAGAAGCTTCAATTAAATGAATGTTACAAGTGAAATATGCAGACCTGCAGAAGGGACATTTTTCTTGAAATGGGACGGTGTATATATTCCTTTTATGATCCCAAAATCAACAAAAGGGATTTGTATATTTATTACTTGAACTTTTCTTTCATTGCAGATTGGAGAAACTTAAATAAATGTCATGTTTTCTCTCTTCACTTACACATCTTTTGGTAATATGCATACACCCTTATTTTTTAGGACTTCTATGATGTAGTTTTTGTGACAACAAGTTAAGCATGCAGTGAAATCAATGCACACTCAATTCTACCTGTTGGCTTGCTTGGGTTGCCACTCTACAAGGCAGGCTGTTGTGTCATATAATCAAACCCCACTCATATCTTCATTTATTATGAACTAATAAAAGAATTAAAATTGGATATCTACAATCACATCACAAGTAAATATTAAAATTTAGGATCTACAGTTCTATTGAGTGTATATATGAGTAAATGTTTTTGCATAAACATGTTTAGCTACAGTGTTTAAAAACTGCATTGAGTTCATATAAGATTTAATAGTGCAGGGAGTTGATATATTGTATATACCTGCCATGCATTAATCAACCAGTGAGTGAGAAAACAGGCAGAGTTGGGCACGTTTCTTAACGAAATAATGAAATAAAACACTAGCTAAACATGTTTATATTAAAATATATATTTATATACACACTTAATAGAACGGTAGATCCTAAATTTTAATATTTACTTGTGATGTGATTGTAGATATCTAATTAGAATTAGAAGCAGATGTTTGTCACACTTTGATGAAGCACAGATCACCCCGGTGAGGCAGGACTAACGAGAGTCTTACATTCTGGGTCCTGCTGCCCAGGCTCAGATTCTTTAGTTTAGGTAAATATATTTCCTGCTGGGATTTGTGCGTTTAAACCGACTTTAAAAGAAGAGGAGACAACAATTGTAAAATTTAAATGTACAGCACCTTGAAAAAGACTTGATTCCACCTGAACTTTTTCACCTTTTGTCATGTTGAAACAACAAATTTTTAAAGTATTTTACTGGGAATTTATGTGGAAGACTAACACAAAGTAGTGCATAATTGTGAATGGGACGAAAATTATACATATAGGGATTTTTTTTAACATCTTACAAAAAATAATCTAAAAAGTAGTTTGCATTTGTATTCAGACCTGTTTACCTTGATACCATGAACTAATATCCAGTACAACCAAAGTCCCCTCAGTAAATCTGTGGTGGTCTTGGCTCAGTGGTTAGAGCAGTCATCCTCCAAAGAGATAGTTTGAGGTTCAATTCCTGGCAATAGGCAGTCATGTGTGGAAGTGTCCCTTAGCAAGGCACTGAAACCCTCATTGCCTCAGATAAGCCCCATTGGTGTATCAATGTGATCTAATGCACAGATTAGAAGGATTTATCCAGATGAGCTTTGTAGCAATGTAGTAGAGGGCTGTATGAATGTGTGTGTGAGACTGGCTAAATGAGGGCACAGATTGTTTTGTACACTTTCTGTAGCCTGGTTGGCTAAAAAGGCACTATATAATAGAGCTGGTTGATTACTGACTCACCAAGGTTAATGATCCGAATCCTCGCACTGAATCAGGACTGATGAGTCCAAGGTCTTAATCAACCCGAATCCTTCATGCCCTATGGCAGACTGCTGCCAAGTCTGCAAGCTAGCGAACTTGCCAGAAAAACAGCTGACTACCCGAAAACGCTGCAGACTCAGTTGAGTTGCACGTACACATTTTCAAAGATTTCACATACACAACATATATTTAATATAGGTTAACATTTGAGTTACCTTAAATTTGATTTGCACATTTTATGTTTTTGTTACATCATTTGTGAGATGTTTGTTGTTGTTTTTTTTGGTGTGTGGAAGTGTAAAATAAACATCTCTGAATAATGCAAATCCAGGGCCATAGTTCTTTTTTTTCTTTCTTTCTTTTTTTTGTCAGTGTGGGGGGCAGTTTGACCAACTCAAGTAAGCCAGATCACTTTAGTGATTGATTCAGATTAACCCAAGTACATAAAATAAACCAAATTGACCAGCTCTACTATATGAGTACAGTCCATTTACCATTTAAATAGAGTTCACCTGTGTGTAATTTAATTTAGTATAAATACAGCTGTTTTGTGATGGCCTCAGAGGTTTGTGACAGAACATTAGTGATCAAACAGCACAATAAAGACCAAGGCACACACCAGACAGGTCAAATATTAAAATTGTTGAGAAATTTAAAGCAGGGTTAAAACAACATCTCAAGCTTTAAACCTCTCACTAAGATTTGTTCAACTGAAAACAGAAAGACAACGGCGAACCTACCAAGACGTGGTAGTCCACCTAAACCGACAGGCCTGGGTTAAACAGGAGAGCATTAATCTGAGAAGCTGCCAAGAAGCTTCATGGTAACTCTGGAGGAGCTGCAGAGATCCACAGCTCAATTTGTCCACAGGACAACTATTAGTTGTGCACGCCACAAATATGGCCTTCATGGAAGTGTCAAGAAGAAAGTTATTATTGAAAGAAAACCATTATGAAGTTCTTTGGTACAAACCTAGATGGTTTGACAAAACATTGAAGTAGGGGGTGAAGCCATACTTCACAGGATTTATCCGTAAAAAAAAAATCACTTTGTTGTGTTAATTTATCACATAAAAATACATTAAAACACTCTGAAGTATGTGGTAGTAACATGACAAAATGTGTAAATGCTTTTTTCACGGCACTGCTGAAAGGAGCTGCGTTAAGCTAGATTTATACTTGATGCATTGATCACCGCACGAGGGTGCGTGCGCCAACAGTGACGCAATCGCTCTGTCCCCACCCCTGTGCGAAGGCCCCACACGGTGTTGCAGTACATGGTCATGCACCTCCCAATTTTTGTAACTTGGTGCGGACCGCATGCCGCACTCCATTTAAAATAGGCGTTTTCTGTGCTCTAGCAGA
This sequence comes from Kryptolebias marmoratus, assembly GCF_001649575.2. Taxonomy (NCBI): domain Eukaryota; kingdom Metazoa; phylum Chordata; class Actinopteri; order Cyprinodontiformes; family Rivulidae; genus Kryptolebias; species Kryptolebias marmoratus. The sequence goes on along the minus strand of NC_051435.1, from coordinate 24,778,114 downwards.
GCTGGTTCGCCTGTATCAGCATTTATATGATCCCTCTATAAGAGATTACAAAGATAATCAAACGGTTCAAAACTCATGGAAGGAGATTACTGCTGCAGCCGATAAAAAGGAGCGTTTATAGTCTTATGATGAGCGAATCACAACTAAAAATACAGTACAGTTAACTATCCTTATATTGTCATATATGTACTCGACATTTCATTCAAGGCAGATAAATCAATAAAAGTCAAACTGAATGCTTTAATTTTAAACATCCTCTCTGTATCACAGCCAGAAACACAACAGCTCTTCCTCCTGAATACGTGCAGCCATATTTGATGTGACCTTTTTTTTTTTTTTTTGCAGGACCTAAATCATTTAATAAACAACTCATAGAACACAACAAACTCTAGTAGAGGATACATGTTAACATCGAAAAAAACCCCAAACACAAATGTGATACATGTAACAACAGAAAGGAGGGAAAGGAGAAAAGGAAGGGGGGAGCGGGCAACTGTATAAATTTCACAATTCTTGTATATTTGAACAATAAAGACAGAAAAACCAGAATGGGAGCATGGGTTACATGAGGACTAAATCAAAATAGTATAAAAAGGGAAATGTTGTCATAAATCCTTAAAGAAATGTTAGATTTCTGACTCTTGAGTGAGATAAAATATTGTTTAGAGTCATTGATAAACATGGTGAATGATGGTAATATATTCCTCCACTTACTACAATGTATTTGATATTTCCCCAGAAGAATAACAATGTTGATCATGTCAGATAGAAATGAATGAAGGTTGTCCTTATAAAACATAATATGGGATCATTCAAAATGTGGGATATTACTGATTTTTAGTGATAAGCAGGGCTCCCGCCGGGTGGTCTATGGCTCCTGGGGTTTGGCTGGACTTGGCTGGGTCCCGGGGGCTGCGCTGCTCTCCGATGGGAACCCCCTTCCTCTAGACCTCACAGAGGACTGGTGCCGGCTGGTGTGTTGGGGGCTCTGGGGGGGCCTCTCCTGCTTGGTGCTGGGCGGTCTCTCTGCTGGGGGCTGGTGTGGGCCGGATCCCGGGGTGCCTTGGGGTGGTGCCCGGTGTCTGTTTGCCTGGGATTGCTGCTGCCTTCTGGGGCTGGATCCACGTGTGTATGTGTATATATATGCATATTTGCATATATATGAATCTGAATCTAGCATTAGCATAAGGCCTCAATAGACAATGTGCTCAGCGAATGTCTCAGACAGTGGGGAACAGAGGACGAGGTGCTGGAAGTACCATCATGGGAGGACAAGCCCTTACATGGGATGTACCACCGACAAATAACTGAAGTGGCTGATATCGGGAAATCCTACCAATGGCTGGAAAAAGCTGGACTCAAGGACAGCACAGAGGCACTCATCCTGGCCTCCCAGGAACAGGCCCTAAACACCAGAGCAATAGAGGCTCAGATCTACCACACCAGACAAGACCCAAGGTGTAGTTTGTGCAAGGAGGCCCCTGAGACAGTCCAGCACATAACAACAGGGTGCAAGATGCTGGCAGGGAAAGCATACATGGAACGACATAACCAGATTAAGGTTTGAGGTCCCTCTTTGGTTAAGGAAATAGACAAGGAAATCACACAATGATCAGTTAGTGGAAATACTGAGATTTCAATATCAATAATTAAATTAAATTATTAGAAATGAACCAGTAGTCTATTCTTGAACACTGACCATTGGAGGAATTAAACCAAGTACCTTGAGTTGCAGTGATATTTTTCAGTCTTCAATAATCACTGAAGGGTTTTGACCTTTTATAACTTATTTTATTGATATATAATCACATTATGTTTTTTGATAAGTGTTTTATGATTTAAAAGTTATTAGGTTTGATTAATATTTACCTAGTTTCAGAGTGTTAAAGTGTTAAACTTTATCTTTGCTCAAGGCCTCAAAAGAAAAGATGTTGGAAGGAGTTTTTCACAAGCTCATTTGTTCCGCAGAAATATCTGTGTTCAGCTGTAATCCATTAACATAAAATATAGTTATGCTAGCTGGAATACACTTGGTCTCTTGGTCACATAAAACATCTACCTTCCTTCCCTGCATCATCTCAGCAAGTTCTCTGCCCTTGTCTGTCATTGTTCCTACATTTAGAGTTGCTACCCTCAGTCCTTCACTCTTGACTTTTCTCTTCTCCCTCTGTCTCATAGACCATTTCCCTCCTCTTAGTCTTTGACAAAAAAAAAATCATGAGATCATTTGAAAGAAATCATGACTTGTAAATTGATAGTTTTTAGGTTTACAAACCATTAAATAAATAAATTTTGTAATGCTTCAAGGAAATATCATTGACTGCAGTTTTAATCTCTTTTTACAAGAAAAAGAGATTTCCTTTTGTGTTCACTGACATCTGCAACTGTACTAACATAAAGATGCATCAGTTTTTGTATTGTTGACTGATACCAATATTTGATTCTTGTACAGCTTTAACCTTATTCTGTTGCTGGAGTTCAGTTGTTTAAAGATGGATATAATTGCTGGGTGTTAGACTAACAGAAAGATTTCACACTGCAGCTCAACACATAGTTAATGATCATTTCACTACAGAAACATAAGATTTTTACTTGTTAAGTAAGTGGTGATCAAGTGGTGATAACAAAGTTGAAAAGCAAAAACAAAATGCTCGTACATTTTCAGACGGACATAAATTCCAGTTGAATTCGATCTGCTGACTGTAAACAGGCACCTGGTAACGAACCTGATAATATTTGTTGGACAGAAAACCATTTAATGCTAAAACTTACCTATATAATCTGATGTTGGTACTTCCAGTCTCAATATTTCATCAAAAATATATTTCTTTCCAATTTTTGTTTAAATTGAAAATCTGTTCATAATAAAGTGTTTATGATATGTTTTAGTTTATACTGTAGGGATAATTAAGGACCTGGTTCCAGAAACAACTGAGGGTTCTGAAGCACTCACAAAAGAAGAACAATTCTTATAAGTATGATGGACTACAACCATTAAAAGCTTTTTAACAGAAAGATCTTAAAATTAATCCTCAAGGCAACAGTGTAGTGACTTTAAAATTGGCATATGTAGTCCCTTTTTTTATTATTTTTTAGGAAATAGCTGAATTTCAAAGTAGTTGTACCTTTAAAACTGGTTTGTTAGAAACACCAGAAAGAAGCGCTTTCCCCCAAAATCATCAAGTTACTAAGCTCTGTCTTTCTGTCAATGGAAATCTAAAATGTAAAATAATATCCTCCATATTATTAGACAGAGATACAGTATTGGAACAAATGAAACTCAGCTCAAAAGGTTCCCTACTGACATCTTGTGGCAGTGTTAGAAGTGTATCACTACCAGGTGCCAGTAGAAGAAGACAGTTGCAATAAATGTTCAAATTCATATTTTAGAACCAATCTTTTTTACTTCAAAACTACTGTCCATCTCCAGTTCAAAGAAGGTCACATATATCTTGAAATTTTAGACTCATTCACCTGTTTGAAAGTAAGTGTGGTGATGATTAAGCCATTCCTTTGGAGTGATAATACATATTGCTACAGAGAATGAAGGATTTTACTTAATAAAATCATGCATATTTAATGAAATTGCAAGCAAACCAATTTGAAAAAGGTTTATGCCTCTAACAAAGTTGTGAGAACAGTCGAAGAAAGTGCAACGATGGACTGACTATATTTTTAATTTTTTGTTTTTGGAGGGTGTGGATGTTATTGTTCCATAAATTTCCATCTTTCCTAAAATGATACAAATTTGAAGAAGAGTTTTGAAGAAAATTCTGAATTACTACAAAACCTTAAAGATCAAAATTGTAATTCTGAGTATTCTTGAAATTCTGGGTATTGCAAAAAAGTGATACTTAAGAATTTGAAAAACAAAAAGAATATAACTTAAAAATAAATTGTTATCAGATTTTGTTTATTTGGACAGAATGTCAGCTTGCAATATTTCACACTACTACAGACCTGCATGCAAACACCCCCATGGTGTTTGCATGCAGGTCTGTTTTTATCTTATTTATCACAAAACATAACAAAAAAAAAAAAGTTGACTGATGAAATTTTTAGGTAATGTTTGGGTTGCCACAAAAAAAGTGATTAAATGTTGATGGTGATCTGGATCATAACCTGGATCCTACAGTCGTTTGTGGGGGGCTGTGGTTCACTGGTTAGAGCAGTCGTCCTCCAATGAGAGTTGGGGGTTTGATTCCTGGCAGGAGTCACATGTCGAAGTGTCCCTGGGCAAGATATGGAACCCCTCACTGCCTCTGATGTGTGTCCCATCGGTGTATGAATGTGATCTAAAAGCACTGATTGGACTCTATAATATGGATTAGTTTCGTAGAGTGCTGCATGAATGTGTGTGTCTAGATGGGTAAATAAGGGGGCGGATTGTGTTATAAAGCATTTCGAGTAGCGTATTTGGCTAGAAAGGTGCTATATAAACATAGTCCATTTACAATTTTTTAATGATCCTCTGCTCTTGGCGGAAGTTTGCACTGTCCGAGTACTTCTACTTTTTCTATGTGATGAAAAAAGAAGTGTATGTCTTTTTCCTCTTTTTCTAAATTAAATGATCTAGGATTGTGAAAATAACAGACTGGTAAAGTTCTGTCATGTTGTTTCATCTTTATCCAGTGGTAAGGTTTATGCATACATATTATTGTCTTATTTTAAAATTTTGACACTACAGAGTCATTAGTCCTATTAACTATCATATTAACAAACCCAATAAAACACAATGTGCAACACTGAATGTTTAAAGAAATGGTAGAAATGATCAACTGTGATTTCTTGTGTGATTAAAAAATGCTCATTCAACTTCATCTTACTTGTAATTGAACAATTTGAAGACAGAGACAAACAGAAACTTGGGAAAAGTAATTCTTCATGTTGTCAACATAAATGCCTCTTCCATATTCAATCCGTAAACTAAGCATTTTAAATATGCATGCAAAATGAACCACATTTGTTTTCAGTCAAACTAAGATATCATAGGATTACACATATTTAAATTTTTACATTATATCAAAAACTGCATCTGTATGTTCTTTATGATTGTTGCTGTATTAGTTCAGTTTTTCCTGACAGAATACACTCTTCAAGTGTTTAGTAATTTCTTTCATTTTTAGCCCGTATATGATCGGATTAAAAAGTGGATGACAAACAATAACTTGCAGAGTCATTGTTAAACGCACCAAATTTGGAAAATCATATTCTAGTTTAACTATAATGACATCAAATGTAACCAAGTAGGTAAAATTGAGCAAAACCAGCAGGTGAGGTATACAGGTTTGGGCAGCTTTTTTCTTCACCTCTCGACAACTCCTGTAGGTTATTATAAATATCTTTGCGTATGTAAATAGAACAAAAAGAACAGGGAGCACAGTAACATTTATCAGGACAATCACACCATATACAGATAATGCTGCTGAACTTATGCAGTGAAGTTTGTAAAGTAAATTGTTGCATAAGATTCCTTTTAAAAGGAAGTTACAGAGTTTTGTATTGGCACTCAGAGCAACTGGCACTGCCATCTGACAGGCAGGTACAAGCCAAGAACAGCTCAGAAAAACCGCAATGATAGTTTTGGTCATGACTGTGTGATATTGCAAAGGTTTACAGATTGACACATACCTGTCATAGGCCATGACTGACAACAGTAGGAATTCTGAACCATTTAAAGAATAATATAGAAAACACTGAAACAGACATATTGGGTAAGTTACTGTTTGTTTCTCAGATAAAAAGTCAATCAAAAGTTTTGGGTAGATTGATGTGCTGTAAAGGATAGAGTTTGTTAACAAAGCTGCAATAAACATGTACATAGGCTCATGGAGGTTTTTGTGAATCCAAATAAGGCAGATGATCGTCATATTACTACAAAGTATTAGAATGTACACTGCTAACATAATCACAAAATATAAATATCTGTATGTTTGCAATTCTAAGTGTCCACCAAAGGCTATAAATGTTGTGTTAAATTCATAATCCATTAGGTCTGTGATGAAATAAATGTTAATGTACAGAACAAGCAGATTGTACAACAAGCATTCAGAATTAAGAATAGTTAAATTAAGTCCCACTCAGATAAATATACACAGCCTGTCACAATTACCTTCTGTCAGCAAGTGTTTACCACAGACCATGAGACAGAAACCAGATTCTAAGCGTTGTGTTTATTTGGTTGCTTCCCTCTTCAGTATCTCATTGAAACTCCACAGGGACTTTTAGGTGCAAACCAGTGTTTCAAACCACCACAAACATTTGTGTGTGTGTGTTCATGTCTGCTTGTTTCTCTGGAGTGTGACACCTTACTAATTTATTTTTTTTGCTAATCTGACTTTAAAAGAAACAAATAACACCCTTTTTTAAGTTCACATGATTTCTTGAGATGTCCAACTTTATCCAGTTAAAATATAAACAGGCTAGGATGTACTGATGCACTCTTATGTAGAGTGTTTTCAGAGTTATTATTTTCAATTTTAGTTTCAGCATGGCCAGTTCTGCTTCAAAATCTCAACTACCAAGCCATGCTGGAGCATGCAGGCCCCATGTCATAGAAACATTGCCACCACACTTCTTCCAGGACTTTGATATATTGCCTTGCTATAGAAGTTCTGTGCATACACGACTCCCCATGACCTATTATGCTCTATCATATGTATCAGGGACCTTCTTGCATCCTTAATATTTGCCTAAAATCTGTCAAGGCCATCCACATTTCTGTTTTTACTGTAGAATGGTCATCATCCAGTGAGAAGGGGTAAAATATAAAGGTCACGTGGGTGGTTGTTACACCCTGTAGTGCATTTTTACTTTTAATTTGGCTCTTTTTTCTCTGTGGGCTGTAGCTCTATCTTTGTGTCAGTAAAACATATAAACCACAAAGAAAAATTCCTACATCAAACAGAGATTGTATGGGCCTGGAAAGTAGCAAATGAAAATAAAGTGTTATTTAGTTTAAATAATGTTTTTGTTATTCAGTGGCAGTGTTTCACTGTCCTTGTTTGTAGTCAAGGTGTCCACCATTATAATGAAAACATTGTTATTTGTGACAACTGTGTCTATTTGTGAATAATGTTGTGAACGAGGGACAGTTCTGGCAGTCGTTTGTGCTTGTACATTGAATGGCAGTTCAGGTTACCTAGCCTTTCTGAAATTTCTGGAATGTGTCCTAGAAAGAGTTCTATCTGGGAATTCCATTTTTCCCTTGGGGGACTTCAAGGAACATGGAATCCAAACGGGCCACGTTTCAGAACTCTGGTGGATAGAGGCTGTCATACACAAGAAAAAGGCCTTTTGGGCCTGGCTGTTCTGGAAGACTCCTGAAGCAGCTGATCGGTATAAAATAGTCATAGAGACTCCTAGTTCAGTGGTTGTGGAAACAAAAAAGTCATGTGAGGAATTCTGTGGGGCCATGGCAAAGGATACTCGGTTGGCCTCAAGAGGGTCTGGCAAACTGTATGACAACTGAGAAAATGACAGAGAACACTGTCCCAGGATGTGCTTGGCTCGGATGGTAAACTGCTGACCTGGACTGGGGATACTGTTGAATAGTGGAAACAACAATTTGATAATCTCCTCAATCCAAGTTACAATGTTCATCATTGCAGAGGCAAAGTATAAGGACTCGGGGAAAGGTAAGCTCATTACCACAGCTGAGGTCGCCAAAGTAGTTAAAAAGCTCCTCGATGGCAGGGTGCCAGGAGTGGATTAGTTTAACCCTGAGATGCTGAAGGCTCTGGACATTGTGGGGCTGTTATGGTAATCATACCTCTTCAATGTTGCTTGCAAAACAAAGACAACATTTGTAGACTGGCAGAGTGAAGTTCTGATCCCCATTTTTAAAAAGGTGCATGTTTGTGGTGTTCATGGTCAGGATCTCAAGGCACAGTAGTGAAGAGTAGGGTGTCAGGGTTGGGAATCTCAGGATCTCAAATCTGCTTTATGCAGGTGATATGGTTCTCCTGGCGTCTTCAGGCTATGGTTCTCATCAAAATAAGCTGGAATGCTCCCTTCAGGTTAGGGATAAGTCCTCCTCATTCGGAGGAGTTCAAGTCTTATTCATGAATGATGATAGGATGAGTGTAAAGTTAAAGTAAAGTCTATAAAGTCTATATTTTCTCTTTATAAATATGTGTATTTGTTTTATGTGATAAAAGCAAATGTGTAAGCAAATAAATAAATAAAAAAACAAGCCAAAAAGTGGTATAGTTTTCAAATATACAGGAGAAGTGTAGCCGACAAACATCAGAACATTTAACTGTAACAGAAATGTCATTAAAATGCTAAAAAAAAAAAACACACCACTGATTGTTGCAGTTGCACATGATTATGTGCAACTGCAACAATCTAAGTAGAAAAAAAATGACAAAACAATAATTTAAAACAGTATAAATAACATATTGCATGGTACCAAATACACTGAAACTAAAACACTGAAGTTATTGTTTGTAACTATATGACAATATTAAATCTAATGCGTATATTTTAATAATGTACATATTTTTCACTTTAAAGCAACATTAGGTTTATGAATAAAAACAACAACAGATTTCTAGCCATCACTGTGTATGGTGTTTGCCTTAAAAGAAAATTCTCTTCAGGTGTTTAGATATTTTTTTCATCTTCAGTCCATAAATAATTGGATTTAAAAGAGGATGATACAAAACCACTTGTAAAGTCATAATAAAACGTGCAATTTTGGGCAAGTCAATTTCCAGTCGAGCTATAATGATATCGTAGGAGCACAAACAGGAAAAGCTGATTAAAACAAGCAGGTGAGGAGAACAGGTCTGAACAGCTTTCTTCCTGACGTCTGGGCAGCTTCGATAGGATATTACAAGTATTTTACTGTATGTGAAAAGTATAAAAATAAAAGGAACAAACACTGTATTTGTCACAATAATCACACCATATACAATATATGGTCCTGTAGAGCTCATACAATACAACTTGGAAACCGCATTGTTACAAAAAATTCCATTCAAAGTGAATTTGCAGAGTTTTAAGCTATTACCCATTAATATTGATGGCACAAGCTGACAGGCAGGTAAAAGCCAAGCTAAGACCAGCAAAATAGTCACAGTTGTATTTCTCATAATAGTTTGATATTGCAGAGGTTTACATATGGACACATACCTGTCATAGGCCATGGCTGACAACAAGAGGAACTCTGACCCACTTAAAGAGTAATAAATAAAACCCTGACAACTACATGAAGTATAAGTTGTAATCTGCTTGTCAGATAAAAAGTCGATCAAAAGTTTTGGGTAGATGTTTGTGCTGAAAAGAAGTGAATTGCAGAGCAACGCTGCAATAAAAACATACATAGGCTCATGGAGGTTTTTATGAATCCAAATGAGACACAAGATAGCTGAATTACTGAAAATAATTAAAATATAGACAGTAAACATGATCACAAAATACAGAAATCTATATTTTTGCAATTCTACATGTCCACCAAAAGTTATCCATGTTACATTGAATTCATCAATCATGTTTTTTCTAATGAAAACAATACATGAAAGAAAACAGGTAGATAACAGGAACCAGTGTCACCAAAGGACAATCACTCTGTTATGATGTAGCATGTAGATGTGTACTCATCAAAGGAAACTGTTTGAATTGATGAAGTTTTTATTCATCTGTTTAAATCTCCATGGAACTCATTAAACTGTTTACGACCGACATGAAAAAAGTATCACTAAAATCGGAGACATTTGAACCTTACTGTTTCGTTTACACATCTTAGATCATGGATAGAATCACAACTTTCATCCAAATTTCCAGAGAAACATCACTGAATTAATAGGTGTTTCCAATCCCAGACTTACCATAAATATTTAACTGTGGGTATGCTTTTGCATATGATCTATAATTAAGTCTCTTATCAGAAAATGGACATTATATGTCACCACAATGAACCTGCCAAGGGAGGGTCATCTTTACATAAGCTTTACACTGCAGATAATGACTTATCTATTAACAGAATTGTTTAGAGGGGCATCATGGAAGTAGACAAAACCAAGCTTTCATTTAAACAGCATTTAATCATAAGAAGAGCAGCAGTTCTTCATATATTATCTAAATGTTGTGGAATATAAGGCCTTGTATTTATTTTCTCAGGCTTTATTTCACATTTGATTATTATATCTTAATCTTATTTGTGTTTATCACCATTTTATATTTGGTTACCATTTTAAAACCTTTAACAAGTAGTTGTTTAGTTTATCTGGAAAGAGAGGTATGTGTATTAAAGCATTAAAACCAGAGGACATCCTTTGTTTCCTCAGACAATCTTTGCTGACACTTTGAGGTTATGTGTTTTCCCACTTTTTATTTGAGGATTGTCTCCCAAATGCATTTGGTTTTATCTTTGTAATAACCGGTGTTTTCTCTCTGCTTTTGGTAAAATAAATATTTAAATTTAAGGTATTGTCTCCCTATGGTCTCTTTCCATCAACCAACTCGGGTGAGGTGAAGGAGGAGGAATGCAGGTGAAAATCCTTACCTCAACAGCATATATTTCTCATTAACAAAAACACAATTCTTTTAGGAATAAAATGTGCTAATAATATCATAATACAGAGGAATAAACACAGTTAAAGACTTGTTGGTAAATTAACTGGTTGTTGTTGGAAAATTAATGATCTAAATAACATTTAACCCGAATGTTATTTAGATAAAAGCAAAATACCACTTCAGGCGGAGAAAACCTGCGTAAAAATATTACAACAGTTCACTGCAAACCCATATGATGCACTCTATTATGGGGCGCCGTTTGTAAAGCAACGTGTGCTCAATATTTATGCCTAAATTTTGTCACATTTAGCTTCAAACACTGTTTAAAAATGTAGTGTGGATTTTCTGATGTCACCTTTTACAACATGTAGCTAGTTAAATGTAATTGTTACAGCTATATGCTAAATATAAATCTAAATGCTAAATATAAAGCTAAATGTTAAATCTAAATATTATATGTTAAATCTAAATCCTAAATGTTATATCTAAATCTAAATGTTGCAACTAAATGTTTAGCTAATATGGAAATTTTTAGTGCCTGAAACAGGAAGTACCAAAATAAAAGCTTGACACTAGGCTGAAGTTTGCTGAAATACTTTAGTAAACTAAACATTTTACAGTTAGATATTACGTAATATCGTTGTTTATCTTCCACTCATTGGGAAAGCTAGCTGGAGTTTTTATAACAAAGTGCCGGGAGTCAGGCGTTCTCCCCCGGTGTACCGAACGTGAAACGCTCGGCCAGCTGACAGCTGGCGAGCGGAGCAGGCATGTCCGAAAGTGTCAAAACAATTTTGTAATAAGATCATGTACTGATGAACCGAGCAGATATTTGAGACTTTCAAAGCCACATTCTTGCCTACAAATGTTGTAAAAAATCATGTTGTGTCACTTAAAGTGTAATATAGCAAAATAATTTGTTGGCCGGGCGGGGGCCGCTGCTCCGCAGAGAGGCTGAGGTTCTGAGGTTCGGGCGCGGACCGAGAGTGGCCGGGCGCACGGCGCCCCTCGACGTGATCCTCTGCACACCGCCGCCGACGGACGCACCACCGTCCTCCGTGCGCTCCTGGGTACCCAGCACCTAGCTCTAGCGGCAGCTGCAAGCGGGCGGCTGCTAGCTCACCATATCCCATAATTCATTGCGGGTCCAAACGAGGCTTTTAAGCAAAGCGGCAATGGTGGTGAAGAGCGACAAATTATTTTTTTTCCGAAGAAAAAAAAATTCACAGCATTGTCAATTTGCAGGGCTCTGGCAGTGCTCCTCCTGTTCCTCCTTGCACAAAGGCGGTGGTAGCAGTCCTGCTGCTGGGTTGTTGCCCTCCTTCGGCCTCCTCCACGTCTCCTGGTGTACTGGGCTGTCTCCTGGTAGCGCCTCCAGCCTCTGGACACTACGCTGACAGACACAGCAAACCTTCTTGCCACAGCTCGCATTGATGTCCCATCCTGGATGAGCTGCACTACCTGAGCCACTTGTGTTGTAGAATCCATCTCATGCTACCACGAGTGTGAAAACAACCACCAACATTCAAAAGTGACCAAAATATCAGCCAGAAAGCATAGGTACTGAGAAGTGGTCTGTGGTCCCCACCTGCAGAACCACTGCTTTATTGAATGTGTCTTGCTAATTACCAATAATTTATACCTGTTGTCTATTTCATTTGAACAACAGCATGTGAAATTGATTGCCAATCAGTGTTGCTTCCTAAGTGGACAGTTTGATTTCACAGAAGTTTGATTTACTTGGACTTACAATGTGTTGTTTAAGTGTTCCCTTTATTTTGTTTTTGAGCAGCGTAACACATTTGTAACAGTTTTTTGTGACTTTACATTCACAAAATATGTCTGTAAAACTTTTTGTAGATGAATTTTAAATAGAACAAAAATAAAACAAAACAATAATATATGAATGTAAAAATTGCATAGATAGTCATTAAACTGTTCTGAATGGGAGTGTTGTGTTAAATTTGTACAAAATAAAACCAGTCCAACATGAAGGAGTTTATAATAAAACATAATTTATTTATTTTTCTTTAGCAGAAGTAAGGCTAAAAGAGTTACTGAAGCTGAAACAAATCTCTGCAGTTTTTCTCTTATTTTTTTCCAACTGTAGATAGAAAAAAAAAACCTGTACTGAAGGTAACGGCAAGGACAAAAATCACAGCTTAATTAGTAAGTTTTTGTTTTTAATGCAAGTATGATATCTGAATTACACCTCTGATATAATTGTGTTGTATATTAGAATTATTTTAGAGAATTTTGTTTGTTTATTTTACCAGAAAAACTGATATAAACATATTTACTTTCAGATTTAAACATTTAAACAAGAAAATAGAGCCTGCATTTAAATCACAAAGAAAATGAGTTTTCATGACACATCAAACATTATTTCTGAGTTTTCAATGGGAAAAAAAGCATTTTAAGGTGTTTAGAGATTTTTTTCATTTTCAGTCCATATATACAAGGATTAAAAAGGGGATGATACAGAACCATCTGTAAAGTCATGATAAAACGTGCTGTTTTGTGAAAATCAACATTTATTCGAGCTATCACAATATCATATGAACACAAACATGAAAAGCTGATCAGAACCAATAGGTGAGGCGAACAGGTCTGGGCAGCTTTTCTCCTGACGCTTATGGAGCTTTTAAAGGTTATTATGAGTATTTTTGTGTAGGTGAAAAGTATATAAAGTATGGGGAAAAATATTGTATTAAGTGCAATAAATACACCATAGATAATATATGATGCACTTGAGCTCATACAGTAAAGTTGTGAAACTACATTATTGCAGAAGATTCCATTCAGAGTAAAGTTACAGACTTTTGAACTGTTACTAATAAACAATGATGGCACAAGCTGACAGGCAGGTAAAAGCCAAGATAAAACCAGCAAAATACTCACAGTTGTTTTACACATAATAGTTTGATATTGCAGAGGTTTACATATAGACACATACCTGTCATAGGCCATGGCTGATAACAGTAAGTATTCAGAACCACATAGAGTGTAGTAAATAAAACTCTGAAAATGACAGAGTGAGATAGATATAATTTGCTTGTCAGATAAAAAGTCGATCAAAAGTTTTGGGTAGATGTTTGTGCTGAAAAGAAGTGAATTGCAGAGCAACGCTGCAATAAAAACATACATAGGCTCATGGAGGTTTTTATGAATCCAAATGAGACACAAGATAGCTGAATTACTGAAAATAATTAAAATATAGACAGTAAACATGATCACAAAATACAGAAATCTATATTTTTGCAATTCTACATGTCCACCAAAAGTTATCCATGTTACATTGAATTCATCAATCATGTTTTTTCTAATGAAAACAATACATGAAAGAAAACAGGTAGATAACAGGAACCAGTGTCACCAAAGGACAATCACTCTGTTATGATGTAGCATGTAGATGTGTACTCATCAAAGGAAACTGTTTGAATTGATGAAGTTTTTATTCATCTGTTTAAATCTCCATGGAACTCATTAAACTGTTTACGACCGACATGAAAAAAGTATCACTAAAATCGGAGACATTTGAACCTTACTGTTTCGTTTACACATCTTAGATCATGGATAGAATCACAACTTTCATCCAAATTTCCAGAGAAACATCACTGAATTAATAGGTGTTTCCAATCCCAGACTTACCATAAATATTTAACTGTGGGTATGCTTTTGTATATGATCTATAATTAAGTCTCTTATCAGAAAATGGACATTATATGTCACCACAATGAACCTGCCAAGTGAGGGTCATCTTTACATAAGCTTTACACTGCACAGAGCTGGACTTCATGGAAGAGTGACCAGGAAAAAGTGATTGCTTAAAAAAAGGCAGACCATTTTGAATTTGCCAAAAAACATTGGAGATGTCCCAAACATATGGAAAAAAGTGCTTTGTCCAGATGATTTAAAAATTGAACTTTTTGGCCACCATGGAAGCTGTGTTTGGTAACACCTCTCATCATGCTGAGAGCTCCATCTATACAGAGAAGGATGGTGGTGGCAGCATCATGCTGTGGAAATGATTTTCATTGGCAGAGAATAGCCCAAAATTCCCATAAACACACTCCTAAACCTTGTGGAAAGCCCTCCCAGAAGAGTTGAAGCTGTTATAGCTGCAAAGGGCGGAACAATATCATATTAAACCCTATATATTGGGAATGGAATGTCACTCAAGTTTATATTTGTGTGAAGGGAGATGAGCGAATACTTTTGGCGTCTATACTTTGTAACTGGTAATTTCCAGGCTTTAATTTCTGATTCTGATGGGTTTGTATCAGTAGTCACTATCATACCTGCAGTAAAAGTCACTCAGATCATTATAAGTTTGGAATATCTTATTATATAAATCTTTTTATTTGTTTTAGGCATGTAATAACAACAATTAAACAAACCAAAACAAAATAACAGGTGCTAACATTACATATTTAGTAAAAAGGGAGGAGGAGAAGAGGAAGGGAAGAAGAGGGAGGGGGTGAAAGGACTATGTACTCATGAAGACTGTCTCAAAATACAAAAGAAATGGCTGCCAGGTAACATTGTATTGTTGAATGGAGTCATTGACTGTATGTTTCAGATGCTCAAGCTTCAGATGGAACATTACATCCTCCATCCATTGTTTATGAGACGGAGGAGCGGCTCTCTTCCAATTAAATAATATTAAGCGTCTGGCAAGTAATGTAGCAAAAGCTATGGCATTGGCCTGCTGCGTTGTTACTGGTGTTGCCGGAGGGACAACCCCAAATAGGGCAGTTAGAGCACTTCGATCAATACTCCTCTTACATACCAATGTAAACGTGTTAAAGATTGACTCCCAAAAGGGGAAGAGCCTGGGGCAAAGCCAGAACATATGACTGAGGTCAGCAGGGCTGTGTCCACACCTAGCACAAGATGACTCTACATCGAGATACATTTTTGATAATTTATTAGGGGACAAGTATAGTCTGTGTAACACCTTAAACTGTAGCAGGTTATGTCTAATGCAAATTGAAGAAGAGTGGATTCTAGAAATTGCGGCCTGCCAGTCTGCATCAGTAAATGATTCCCCTAACTCTTCTTCCCATGATTCTTTCAGATGTCTAAGTGATGGGGATGCAGCACTCAGAATTTTGCCATATATAGCTGATACTAAACTCTTATCAGTCAGGTTCATATCCAAACATTCATCAATCCATGTTGTTCGAGGCAACGTTAATGAGAAATTAGCTTTCACATAACTACGTACTTGGAGATACCTGAAGAAGTCAGCCTGAGGTATGCCAAAGTCCCTTTTTAGCTGTTCAAAAGAAATAAATTGGTCTCTTTCAAAGAGGTCCTTTATGCAAGTTATGCCTCTTTCATGCCACTTCTGAAAGGATGGGTCTATCAGGGATGGGGTGAACTGAACATTGCATCGCACAGGAGATGCAGTTAATGCATTTCTACTTTGAAAATGAGTCCTAAATTGGGACCATATTTTTAGAGAGCCCCCAACAACAGGATTGTTTGTCCGATGGCATTTACTCAATGGTAAAGGGCTACATATTAATGAGCTAAGCAAAACTGGATTACTGGAGTGTTGTTCCAGGTGGACCCAAACTGGGGATTCGGCATCTGACTGATCCTTAAACCAGTACAAAAACTTATGGATATTGGTTGCCCAGTAATAGTAAAGAAAATTAGGTAGGGATAATCCACCATCCTCCCTCTGTCTCTCCAGATATTCCTTTCTAATTCGTGGGATGTTTTTATTCCAGATAAACATAGATATATGTTTGTTTAATTCTTTGAAGAACTTCTTAGGAATAAAGACTGGTATGGTTTGAAACAGGTATAAGAACCTTGGCATGATAGTCATCTTGATTGAGTTTATTCTTCCTACAAGAGACAGAGGGAGTTTTGACCATTTCTCCATATCCAATCTAGCCTTATTCAATGCCTTAGTGAAATTTTTGTTAAACAAGCAATTGTAGTCATATGTTACACAGACACCCAAATAATCAAAACTATCTTTACTGACTATAAAGGGGAAACTATGGAAGGTCATTTGACGCGCTTTTTCGTTGATTGGGAATAAAACACTTTTGGATAGGTTCAATCTATAACCAGATACCTGCCCAAATTTTTCAATTAGATTTAGAGCAATAGGTATTGTGATACTGGGTCTAGACAGAAAAAGGAGGAGGTCATCGGCATAGAGGGATAATTTGTTAACGTGCCCACCTCTCTGCACACCAGCTAAATTAGCAGAGTCTCTTATCATGGTTGCCAGAGGTTCAATAGCAATATCAAATAAAAGGGGGCTAAGGGGGCATCCTTGTCGAGTACCACGTGAAAGAGGAAAGAAACTAGACGTGACCTTATTTGTTCGTACTGACGCCTGTGGGGCTGTGTACAAAATGGTGATCCAAGTGCAGAAAACTGGGCCGAATCCAAATTTTTTGAGTGTAGTAAACAAAAAATTATATTCAATTCTATCAAATGCCTTTTGGGCGTCAAGGGATATTACTACTTCAGGTTCAACATTATGGCGCTGATAGATTACATTAAAGAGTCGTCGCAAATTACTGGATATCTGCCTGCCCCTTACAAACCCTGTCTGGTCTGGGTGAACAAGTTTGGGAAGAACATCCTCAAGTCTGCCAGCAAGGATCTTTGCCAAAATCTTATAATCACAACATAGCAAACTAATTGGACGATATGATTCACAGAGCATGGGGTCTTTAGATTTTTTAAGTATTAGTGAAATAACTGCTTGCGTCATAGTCACAGGAAGAGCCTTTTGGTCCAATATTTCCCTAAAAACTCTTAACAGTAAAGGGACTAATTTTGATTCAAATTTTTTAAAGAACTCTATGGGAAACCCATCTGGACCAGGCGCCTTTCCAGATTTCATTTTTGTGATGGCCTGAGTTATTTCTGACATTGTAATAGTGCCCTCCAATTTAGATTTGTCTGAATCATCTAAAATGGGCATAGTCAAATTGCTAAATAGGTCTTCGATCAAGGCAGTATCATCGGCCTCAGAAGTATACAGATTCTCAAAAAATGACTTAAACTGGGCATTAATCTCATTTTGATTAGTAAATACACTACCATGCTCATCCTTTATTGCTGTAATGAAACCCGCAGCTGTTGATTGTTTAAGTTGATGGGACAACATTTTGCCGGCACGATCCCCAGACTCATAATAGGTGAGACGAGACCATAAGTTTGGAATATCTGGCAGAAATTTTTTACAGGGGTGTGGAGATAACCTTTGACCCAAGCAGGACCAAAACCAAAGCAAATTTCTGCCATCTTAAACAACTTCAGTCTCAAAAGTTTCATAGCAATTGATGCAAATGATAATTTATAAATTTTACACCACCATCTCTATTGAACAGATGGTTATTTACATAAATATTTGTGGTTATTTGGTTATTTACAAAGTTGTCTACAGTCTATTACCAGTAACTGGACATGTACCTACCAGTTACCAATCTTGCAAAGTAAAATGTATTAAATGTCAATAACAGGGAACACTAAAATTTAAATGTGAAATAAAAACAAAAGAAAAGGTTGGTTTAGATCAGGATGGGTGCATTGGATTAAACACCAAAAAAAAATTCTTAAAATGGTTTTGTGGATATTAAAGTTGCAAACATAAGATTTATGTTAGAATTAAATAAAAGTATAATTTTTTGAAGGAATGCACATCTGCCACCCTGCAAGCCTTTGTTTTAAACAAAGATGTTGCACAGAGTGTTAGCCCTCAAAATATATGTTAGGGGTAATTGTCAGCTACTACACATCAAGATTTAACTCATTATCTGTAAATTTAACTGAGTTATAGTTTTTTTTTGTGTTGGGTAATTTCAGTTGGTCATCTTAAAATAAAATGATTCCAAACGTTAATTAGTTTGTAAATGCACATCAAGTATGTATTTTCTGAGAGTTTTAATAAAATCTGTCCAGTGGCTCATGAGATGTTTTGCTGACAGAAACAAACATACACAGAGACACACATAGACACAGGCAAATAAATACATGATCACTTTTCTCTCTGCTCCTGGTGGAAGGCGGACGTGTTTCTTTTCTCTCTGTCTCTCCGTCTCCTGAACTCGTCTCATAATTTTGACTGTCTTAGCCTAATTGTTGTTTAGTTCAGCTTTAACTTCATCATGATTTTATTTAGTTTATTTTAGCTACTATTTTGACTGTTTTAGCTCAGGTTTAGATATGTTTAGTTTCATAATTTCATTTAGATTATCCTATATTTCATTTACATTATACATGATTGATCTATATTTCATTATGATGTTTTTTATGATGTTTGCTGTACCTCTGTATTTGATTATGTACCCTATTGTTGTTTCTGTGTTGTAAAGCACTTTGAATCACCTTGTTGTGGAAAAGTGCTATATAAATAAATTTCACTTTACTTCACTTCACTTGGTTTTCTCGTGGCAGGTTATAAAAATGGTTTAGTGGGTGCTAAAAACTAAAACAGTAGTTTAGTTTAATGTTAGATTCAACAGTTATAGGATGTAGATATTTTAAGATGAAAGATTAATACTGATTATTGTGAACTGTAAGTTTATGGTAATTTTCTTTTTGTTTAAAAGACAATATTTACATAAAATTTGTTTTGGATATTACAGCCTTAAAATACAACATACAAAACACATTTAGGAGTCTGCAAACTCCAAGTAGATAGGGCTGAAATGGGTATTAAAGCCAGGACCATGCTACTGTGAATTGGCAGTGACAAATCTCTTTGCCTTTTACAAGGAAATAAAAAAAATCTGAAAAATACAAAACATGAAGACTTTTAATCTGAGTTGTAAAAACTATAAAAACAAAGATTATATAATATTATTTTAAAAATATAATATGATTTAGTACAAGTTTAAAAAAAACATTGCTGATTCATTGCTGAGTTTAGAAAAATTACAATGAACATATTTTGTTTGAACAAACCAATCTTTTAACATGTTTGGAAATTTTTTTCATTTTGATCCCATATATAAGTGGATTAAAGACAGGGTGATACAAAAGTATTTGTAATGTCATTACAAAACGAACAGTTTGGGGAAAATCAGACTCCACTCGAGCTATAATTACATCATATGCCATCAAACAGAAATAGCTGATTAAAACCAGCAGATGGGGTATACAGGTTTCAGCAACCTTTTTCCTAAATGAATTACAACTCCTATAGGACATTATAAATATTTTGGAATATGTAAAACTTGTAAAGACAATTGGAAGTATTGCAATATTTAGTAAAGCAACAACCCCAAAAACAGTAAGTGGTCTTGATCTCACACAATGAGCTGAGTAAATGACATTGTTGCAAATTATTCCTTTTAACCTTAAGTTACAAATTTTAGCTTTAGCACTCAGGATTACTTGCACTGCAATGTGGCAAGCGGGAAAGAACCAGGCTAGAAGCAGAAAAATGTTCACTGTGGTTTTTGTCATGATTGTTGGATATTTTAGAGGTTTATAAATAGACACATATCTGTCAAATGCCATCACTGCCAACAGCATAAATTCTGCACCACCTACAGTATAAAACATAAAAAACTGGAAGAGACAAGCTGAATAAGATATGATCTGTTTTTCAAATAAAAAATCAATCAGGAGCTTTGGGTAAACAGTGGTGCTGTAAAGAACACCGTTAAATAACAAAGCTGCCATGAAGATATACATGGGCTCATGGAGGCTTTTGTTTGTCCAGATCACATACACAATAATGGAATTACTACAGATTATTAAAATATATACTGTAAACATAATAGCAAAATACAAATGCCTGTATTTGCTAAGTTCCACATACCCCGACAGAGTTATATAAGAAATATTTACCTCAGTATCCATGAATATTTTTTAAACTCCTCTAATTATTCATTCACTAAAAAGTGAGAATTTGTTTTGTTAATATTCAATCTGCAGCAAGTGTCTTTTTCTTTACCTACATTACATATAGTAAACTTGCTATATTTTCATCTGCAAAATCTACAAACTGAATTGTTTCAATCTGTGAAACGTTTTTATTGGCTTCTACCCCCCTTTAATGATCTGTTCTCTGGAGGACCACTTTATTGTCTCACTGTTTTTTTGACAAAACAGTGGCATTAGACTACTATGAAATTCCAAACCAAGGAAGATAAAGTCAGCATGATAAAATAAAGTCAAGGTAAATCACCCGTACAATTTCAGAAATTCAGATAAATTTAAGGACATTGTTTTCAGTAGTGTTCCTTGGTTTGTTTGTTTGTTCACAAAATTTATTAAAAACTAACAAACATATTTTAATGACATTTTTAGGAAATTATGGGGCTGTCACAAGAAATAATTGATTACATTTTTGGTATTTCAGACAATTTTTTAATGACGCTTTTGCTTTGGCAGAGGTTAGTGCGCTCGAGTGTTTTTAGTTTTCATTACTTCTTTTGTTTTTCTTATTCAGAGAAGAAAACAAAATTGGTACAAAACTAGTAGGATTGATGTCATGGCTTTACCTGCAGGTCAGATAAATATTTGGAAATTAATAAAAAACAAAGAGGCAAAATTAGTTCAATATCCTGTTCAATATATCCACAAATACAGTTGTGGCTTCAACATTGACATACAGTACCACATATTACATCTCTTAACAATAATTTAGTGGCAATTTCTATTGCAGTAAATTTCAAACTGTGATTGTTTTAGCCAAATTAAAACTGTAAGAGAAGATTTTTTTTATCAGTTGTAAACATAACCATAGGTGAGTTGTTGTCTTGTCAGTTGTTGGCCTGAACTCCAGAATCAAAAGGATGGCCAACCAGGTGATTAAAGATGAATTTGGCTCATTATGAGGTAAAGCATATGCAACTTTCCCTGAAATTTGTGGACAGGGTGGTTCACATGAGTGGTTCACTCCATATTTATGTTGTAGCTCCTACTCATTTGCACTGAGAAAAACATTATGCTCGGCAGCCCCTATTAGTTGTGGAGCTCCTCAAGATTCCATCTTGGAGCTAATTTTATTTAAACTGTACATATTACCTTTGAGTTATATTCCATAAATGCAATATTTTATTTCACTCTTATGCAGTCAATATACAGGCTGATATGACCCTGAGTCTTGATGACCTATTTCTTATGTTGTTATGTTGAACATTGTTTTGAAAAGGTGAAAAACTGAATGACAAGTATTTCCATCCATCCATCCATCTTCTTCTGCTTATCCGGGGTTGGGTCACGGGGGTAGCAGCCTAAGCAGGGAGACCCAGACTTCCCTCTCCCCAGCCACTTGGGCCAGCTCCTCCGGGGGAATCCGAAGGCGTTCCCAGGCCAGCCGAGAAACGTAGTCCCCCCAGCGTGTCCTGGGTCTTCCTCTGGGCCTCCTCCTGGTGGTGTCATGATCGGTGGAGACAACGGAGGTGATCCCAGAGAGCAGACTCATCTTAAAAGGAAACTAATTTATTGAACTAAATAAACAAAACAAAAGCTGACGTGGCAGCACAATAAAACAAAAACAAAATCTTAAATTCAAGCAGGAACCAAAATAGACAGGACATGACCAGGAAACAAGCAGAGCAGAACAGAACAATGAACCAGTGGCATGTTGGAGAAAATGACCGGGTTTTAAACACTGAAGACAACGAGGTAAGTGGGAACAGATGAGCGATATAAATTGTTGACAGGTGGAGATGGACATGGGAGAGAGACAACAGAGTAACTGAGGAGGAGTGAATGATGACAGAAAACAAAGGCACTAGAAATAAGAGCAAAACTAAGACAAGGATAACTGAGCACAAACAGCAAAACAATAAACAAAACCCCCAAAACCCGACAGTACCCCCCTCTCAAAGGACGGCCCTAGATGTCCCAAAACAACAAAAAAGGTTCTAGCACGGGAGGGTGGTGGGGGGAAAAAACAAAAACACAAGATGGAGGACAAAATGAAAAAACAAACAAACAAAGAGCACTGAACAAAAACCCGACCAGGAAAACTGGGGAAAACACACAGGTACTCAAAAAATAAACAAAAAAATAAACCCAGGTAACGGGACTAGAGTTCTGGTGGACAGCCCGTACGCCATCCGCTGTGGAGCAAAAGTTCTGACGGACGGCCTGGGCGTCGTCCACGCCGGAGCAAGAGTTCAGGGGGGCGATCCGGACGCCATCCTCGGCGAAACAGGAGTTCAGGAGGGCGACTCGGGTGCCATCCGCTGCGGAACAAGAGTTCTGGAGGCCGGCCCGGGCGCAGTCCCAAGCGTGGCGGGCGTGGATCAAGCAGGCGAGAGCGCAGCAGGCGTGGACCAATCAGGCGAGATAAGGGCATCGTCTGGAACCCTCGACGGAGCAGACTGGAGCGAAGTGTCCGCCCGGACCCTCAGAGGAGCGGACTGGAGCCAAGTGTTGATCCGGATCCTTGACGGAGCAAAGCGAAGCGAGGCGTTGTCCGGGACCCTCGGCGGAGTGGAGACGAGCGAGGCATTGTCCGGGCCCCTTGGCCATGCGGAGGAAAGCAAGGCATCGTCCGGGATCCTTGGCCATGCGGAGCGAAGCGAGGCATCGTCTGGGACCCTCAGCCATGCGGAGCAGAGCCCAGGTTTAAAACGACTGTCACCGGTGCTGTTGACAAACAGGGTGCCTGTGGAAATTGTGCTACTGTTAGTCGAAAAGCACGAGGAGGGAAACATGCCAGGAGACAAAGGGAGAAGAGGGAAAGTCAGGAGTGCAGGACAGAGGGTAGCAACTCTAAACATAAGGACAATGACAGGCAAAGGCAGACAGCTGGCTGATATAATGCAGAGGAGGAAGGTGGATGTGTTATATGCACAAGAGACCAAGTGGAAGGGCAGCAAGGCTTGCGGCATTGGGGCAGGGTTTGAGCTGTTTTACCATGGTGTGGATAGGAAGAGAAATGGAGTGGGGATGGCTCTGAAGGTGGAGTTAGCAAGGAATGTAGTTAAGGTGAAAAGAGTGTGAGACAGGATGATCTGTCTCAAGGTAGAAGTAGAAGGTCTGATGTTCAAGAAGAGAAAGAGAAATTCTGGAAGGATTATGATGAAGCGATAGAGAGTATTCCTAGGGACAAGAGAGTGGTGTTGTCACATTTACTGTTTATTGTTTAGTTCTCTTAACTCTGGACCCAAACAAGTCAAAGATGCCCCCTGTCTTGTTCATAGAAATTAATTTTTAAATAAACAGGACTTGCATCTAGAATTCATCGTGAAAATCAAGAGGCCCATTTTCCCAACATCCTTATTATATTCTATTCAGGTTTTCAACTTTACTTGGATATTTACCTGCATAATAACAGAAAAGCTTTTATTCATATTATTTTCAGCTCACAATATTTCTTTTAACCGTATTTGTCCAGCATACAATATTTGTCCTTTTACAATAAAGGCTAAAAGAGTGCAACATTGCCTAGTGTTTTGTATCAGGCTCCAAATAAATTAAACAAACCAATCATGAAGAACACCACATTTAAAAGTGGAAATAATAAAAAAAGAAATGTTGGCTTGGTTCATAATAGGTTTTGGATAACAGACTAGAAATTTCTTACTTGTGAAAGTGTAAACAGGAGTCATGTCTGATTCAAACTGAAAGTATTTCACGAGTTAAGAAAATGAGCAAAAATATATTTGAAATATTCCAGGGTAAATGAAAGCTTTCCAAATCACTTTTGACAAAAACTCTTTTTTAAATAATGGGGCCATAACCAAACACACACACACTTTTAAAATTTTTCCATTTTTCATTTATCAGAATTTAGCAAAATAATAACCATAAACATAAAGAGTTGGTTTAAAAATATTTATCAAAACATAACAAAACCTCCTTATAACTCTTGTTCATGGTTGCAGAGAGGTGGTGTCTATTTCAAGCAGTCGGTGGGTGGAAGGCTGGGTACCCCCTGGACAGGTTGCAAGTCCATCACAGAGTCAGCAGAGAGACACAAAACACACAACCATCTGCTTACAACTAAGGTCAATTTAGAACTACCATTTTAGAACCTAACTTGTTTTGGATTGAACCAGTTTTTTAAACTGCAAAAAGGATGAGGTTTTTTGTTTTATTTTAGGGTAGTACATATACGCAAAAAAAAGTAGCCAATTTGATCTGTTTTCCTTTATTTTCTGTATTTATGTGAGTTAAGCAATAAACCATGTGCAAACAATATTAATTTTAACAACATGCATATTTCTTACAGTTAGACCCAATACACTTGGATTTTAAAAAGAATGTGGTTCACACAAAATGACTTAAGAAAAATAACAGAAGTATTGATTTCATATTTTGCCTGAGCGGAACAACCTTTTAAGGTGTTTAAAAATTTCTTTCATTTTGATCCCATATATAAATGGATTAAACAAAGGGTGATACAAAAGTATTTGTATTGTCATTATGAAGCGGACAATTTGGGGAAGATCAGACTCCACTCGAACTACAATTACATCATATGCCAACAAACCAAAGTAGCTGATTAAAACCAACAGGTGAGGTATGCAGGTCTCAGCAACTTTTTTTCTGAATGTTTTAGAACTTTTATAGGATATTATAAATATCTTTGCATATGTAAAAACTGTAAAGAGAATTGGAAATATTACCATATTTAGTAAGATAACAACACCAAAAAAAGTAATTGGTCTTGATCTCACACAATGAGCTGAGTAAATGACATTATTGCAAATTATTCCTTTTAACCTTAAGTTACATATTTTAGCTTTAGAACTCAGGATTGTCTGTACTGCAATGTGGCAAGCGGGAAAGAACCAGGCTAGAACAAGAAAACTATTCACTGTGGTTTTCGTCATTATTGTTGGATATTTCAGAGGTTTACATATAGACACATATCTGTCAAAAGCCATCACTGCCAAAAGTATGAATTCTGAACCACCTATGGAATAAAACATAAAAAATTGAAAGTGACAAGCCGAATATGAAATGATCTGTTTTTCTGATAAAAAGTCAATCAGGAGCTTTGGGTAAACAGTGGTGCTGTAAAGAACACAGTTAAATAACAAAGCTGCAATGAAGATGTACATGGGCTCATGGAGATTTTTGTTTGTAATGATCAAATACACAATCGTAGAATTACTGCAGATTATTAAAACATATACTGTAAACATAATGGAAAAATACAAATGCCTGTATTTGTTCAGTTCTACATACCCCCACAGAGTTATGTAGGAAATATTTACCTCAATATCCATGAATGTTTTTTTAAACTATTGTAACCCGATGAATAGTCAATAAACAGTAAACATTCAAAGAGTTACATCAGTGTCCAATATGCAGTGAGTCTTTCTATACCTCAATGTAATGACAGTAAATTTGTTGAATTATCACCTCCAAAATGCACAGACAAAATACTCTGAGTCTGCTGAAAGTCTTTTTCTTTTTATTAGCCTCCATCCCCCTCTAATGATCTAACCTCTGGAGGACCACATTATTACCCTGTTTTTTTTAATATTTTATGAAACTGTAGCATTACACAACCATAGTGTGGCACGCCAAGCATGATAAAGTCAACATGATAAATTAAACCCAAGATAAAAATGTTTCAAAAATGTAGACGTGTGTGTGTAGACTTGAATTGTGGATGATAAGGCAGAGAACCTTAAATGAAGATTAAACTTTATTAACAAAGGGCTGACAAAGCAGCACATTAAGTAATGCAATAAACAAAACCAAACACAAGAGCAGACAAAATCCAAGGAGTAGCAAAATGTAGCAGCAATAGAGAATCAGCAAACAAAGAACAAGAGCTGGGAAACAGTTGAATCTGACTATGGTCTGAGGATCCGAGAAAACTACACTGGAAGGGATAATTGACATGATGCGACCTGTCAATTAAGCCAGTAGGTTCGTCAGCAACTGACCAATTGGCAATCAATATTGAAAAGTAAGTGACATGCCCCTTACATGCAGGAACTGACTGCTATTTTCCTTCAACAAACTTGTGAAGATTTTCATTACCAACACTTTACGCTTATAGCAGATTTTGTGAAATAGTCCAAATAATCCTGACTTTATAACCAGGAATAAAGGTTAAATGTCATCGGGGAGCATGCAATTGACACACATTATCCTGAGCAGTTAGAGGGCGGGATACAGTTTTTTTTTATTTCCAAAACTTAAATAGTCTCAAGAAGTGTATAAACAATGATTAAAGGCTTCTGGCCATCCTCACGTACAGCTGAATTCAACAGTGATCAATAGCAACTACCGCATGTTTGTGTGTGTGAACGTAAGTGCAAGTAAATCTACCGTTTTTTTTGCAGCTATATTGATTGTCATGATATTTTATTCACCATTTATTATCAGCTCGGGTAAATGAAAGGTTAACACTTCAAGCTAATTGTGATTGGCTTTGTTTGTAGACATAAATACATTGCATAAGTTTAATCTTTGATTACTATGATCGGATAACAATAAACTGATTTTGCACAACCCATTTAATTGGTTGCAGAATGTAAAATGTAGACTTTTGGCACATACTTAATTTCCCTGTAAGTTCTAATCATAGATTGCTCACACTTGAAACCAGTACGGATGATTTCTTTCATAGTATAACTGCCACGTTTCTGTTTCTACATGTTTATGTGTTTTTGTTGATTTTGTGAAGCACCACTAGAGGGAGCTGTGGTGTCAGAGTAACCTTGCGCTGAGTAGATAAAGGTCAAGAAGAAGCGATCTCAAGTAAAGGGGAGAAAGCATGGACATTAAAGTTTAAGAAAATAAGAAGGAAAAGTATTTTCCTAATTCCTTACTTGGTACTCAGCCAACGAGGTAATTTGTCTGTTTTTTATGTTTTAGAAGTAGTTTTATTCGACGATTGTCTTTATTTTTAACTGAGCTAATTGGCGTTTTGTCTGTGTTTTAGTTTTCACGGTGTGTGTATTGAGTCTGTACCAAGATGGATTCAATAAACTCATCAGTAGAGAGAGCCACTTGTGTCTGTCGGTACCTGGAGGAATTATACATAGGCATTGTAACATTCTATCTGATATAGCTGCTTCAGAGTCGGGCCAGCCGGGTCGGCCCTGCTTCGTGGGCGGCGCTAGCTTAGCTCCTTGTCACTCATTGGTCGTGGGTGTGACCAGATGCAAACACATAGAGCGAAGGTAGGAATATAAACAACAGCGTTAGTTTACCCTGCAACGTTTATGCCGTCTGTCCTCCAGCTGAAGGCGCTGTAAAGCCTGAAATCTCCGGCGGATAACAGCTGTCCTACTCCGCGCAACAATTGCGGCATCCAGAGCATTTCTTCCACTGCGCCTCTCTTCCTGAAGTCTCAGGAGAATCCCCATAAGTTTAAAAAACAGCAACAACACAGGACCAACTTTGTCCATAGCGCTTCCGTTGTTTACACAACTTGCGCCATGTTTTGGTAGCGCACACCCCCGCAACACGAGGAGACGTTCCTCTGCTACCGACCAAACTGGCTGGTGTGAACGCGATCCATTCTTTATCGAGCCGAGCCGAGTAGAGCGGAGTAGAGCCGGACTTCTGAATTAGGGTCCATGTAAAAAAGGCATATATTAAAACAAAAAATATATTTCTCTCCCCCAACTTTTTCCATTTTCAAACTTTTTTGAAAAAACTCCAGGGAGCCGCTAGGGCAGGGCCAAAGAGCTGCATGCGGCTCTAGAGCCGCGGGTTGCCAACCCCCGACTTAGACGTTTGCTCCATGACATACGCAAACAGTACAAAGATTAAAATGAAAGATGATACTGTTTGTTGAATAATACTGTTTCTTTAGGGTGGTGGGAGGTGTGTGTGTGACCAATATGGCCGCACACTTTGTTTATGATACAAGGGGCAAGCAACTCAAAAACCCAAACAGCAGGAGCAATCAAGTATAAAATGATTTATTAAAAAAAAAGGTCACCTTAGTCGTGACACAATCAAACAGTCCTCTTTTTCTTTCTTTAAAATCCCAGGTTCCACAATTGTCTTTCAATATCACCACTCAGATATTGCAGGTCAGGCTCCTCTTATGCTACTTTGGTGGAGGCGATCCCTCTGTAGCGCACCCTCTGGCCAGTTCCACAGCTGGCTCCGCGATGCTCGAGCACTGCTCCATACTTAGGCGTGCCACGCCCCCTCTCTGCCCGATCCAGCTAAAAGAAAGAAGCAGGAAAATGCCAGCATCTCCGCACCAAGACCTCGTCGGAAGGCATCTTTTACGCAGCTACTCTCTAACCAAAACAGAGCGCTACTCACAGGCACCTGATCCTTTATATTGGGCCGTCTGCTCACTTCCTGGTGCTCCGTGCCTGGCGTGCAGACTCAGCACGTCTCTCGCTCCACAGCATGCCTGTCTCCGTCACCTGCGGAACTTAATCTCTCCGCCCTTTTCCCAAAGGCTCCCTTATATTCTGGCTTCAATCAGCTTCCGCACGTGCAGCTAATTACCGGGCTCCGCGTCCCCAGAACTCCCTAACCCAGCACGCCCAAGACGCCAAAGGAAAAACAAACAAAACACACATGCAAAAATAAAAACAAAACAGTCTTAATTCCCCATGTGTAACATCTGTGTCTTTGTAATTGTTTTTTAGCTTTAAAATACAGATTCTTGAAGTTCTTGAATGCCCGTTTTTTTTCCTGCAGTTTCCATCAATCTTAAATGGTTTGGACACATTAGTTATAAAGTCATTATAAGTACGTGAAAAAAATTATCATAGAAATTGTGTCAAACAAAAGGTATTGGTTAATATTGGATAACGATCAGGTAGTCAGGTAATGATTGGTTCCTCAGTAAGTACTTGGTATGATGGTTCATTACATCAGTGAACAAAATAATAGCCAGGCAATGATTAGGTACTCAATAAATGATAGTCAGACATAGTTAGGATGACAACAGTAAAAGATTATGAAATTGCTAATGTCTTTCATCAGTAGGTTTACAAAAGAGCGAATCCAATAAAATCGGCAATCACTAGGAAACAGGTTTATGATAATTATGAGCTGTGACCTCACTGGTGCAGAGTTTATTCGGAATCCACATGGAGAATTTCTCCTCTGTTTCTGTGGTAACTAACCAGTAGTGTCCTAATAGGCTTGGCTGTGAGTTCTTCAGTAAGTACTGGTTAACTTCCCATTAGCTCCTGTTTCATTCCTCTTTGGTTTCCTTGGTAACTGCCCATTAGTTCTTGATTAGTTCATCTTTATTTACAAGGTAACTAACCAGTAGTCCCCTAATAGGCTTGGCTGTGAGTTCCTCAGTAAGTACTGGTTAACTCCCCATTAGCTCATGATTCATTTCTAATTCTTTACTGAGGAGTTCCCTAGAAGTTAATTAAATTTTCTGTGCCTTATTGTAAAGTGTTACTGTCAGGGTTTTGATTTATTTAACCTGCTAAGAAAGAATCACACCGGACAGGCTTGTTGTCTTTTTCTGAAGGCCTTCGCAAAGAGGAGAAATTCCACAACAGCTCCTAATGGCGTGCTGTCCAGGAAGTTCTGACTCCTTACTTGGGCTTTCTCTTTTATTAAAGGAAGAAGAAAAAGGGGTTGATCTGAGCTGGGCAAACCCAGTCCAGACCATAGTTTAACAAAAACACATAGCTTTTTGGGAGAGCCAGATAGTGTGGCACCTGCCATCTGACCTTCATGTCTCACGTAGGCAGTGTTACACATGAGCACAAAGGCTGATAAAATAAAAACCCTAACAGTTACCTTTTTTTGTTCACAGTGGAACCTGGTAGGGGTTCTCCACCAGTTCTGTTCTAAACCTGTTCCTTCTGTTTTGTGGCTATACAGAGAGCTCAGCCCTTGTGCTTTTAAGTTTACTCTTAGCTAGAGGTATTTTGCTTTCTTAGTTAGAGAGGGCATTTTGTTTATCATTTTGGCCTTGGAGACCTTGAAGCTTAAAACTTCACTGTGTTTGGACCTCTTTTGTAATTTTTGCCTTTTTAAAATCACACCCTTTTCTTTTACTGACATCAACTGCCTAAGGATTACTTATTTGTTTTGTGTTACACCCAGTGCTATGTGGGGGCTCCTTCTTGGTGTTCCCTTGGCCCTGGTCGGCTAGATTGGTGTGGGCAGGCGGGTCGGAAGGGGGCCAGTTGTAGAGCTGGCCCCTGGGGGAGTTGTGCCGGTACCTTGGTGCCCAACCCCTTCCCCCCAGCACATGCAACACAACTCATCAGTAGGGTCTTTATGTGTGGGGCGAGCAGCCCTGCAAGCATGGGGGAACACCAGGTAGTGCCCTCCCTTGCCGTGCTTGGCCCCACCCTGCACCTCTATTTTAATGCATCAGAGACATTTAGGGTTTCGGGGTTGCAGAGGGTCCTGCTGTCTGCAAGCAGTGGGGCCCCACTGACCCCACTGCGGGTGGCTGCCCCCTTGGTGTGATGTGTTTGTGTGGGTGCCTGAGCCATGTCCCAGAGTTGCAGGTTCCCGCCAGGTGGTGTATGGCTCCTGGGGTTTGGCGGGGCTTCGCTGGGGTCCTAGGGGCTGCGCTGGTCTCTGATGGGCTCCGATGGACTCCAATGGACATCCCTTCCGTTTAGACCCCTCAGAAGGTTGGCCCAACAAGGGGGGTGGCTATATGCCCTTTCACCTTGGTCCTTCTGGGTTCTGGCTGCTGAGGTGGACTAGTGCCTGCCCGGTGTGTTGGGGGTTCTGGGTTCTGCCTCTCTCCCCGTACCTCTTTGTCCTGGGGGCTGCTGGCCCTGTGCTTCCCTGGCAACCTACCTCTGTGCGGACACACAGCTGCCTTGGGATGGTGCCCAGTGTCTGTTTGCCTGGGACTGCTGCTGCCTTCTGGGGCTGGATCCACCTGTCCTTTCTGCTCTTGGCACTTTTTTTTTTAACTGTGCATCACCAGGTGGTTAACTAGGACACATGCACCCACATAACACGAACACAACTTTTGTATGCATGTATGTGTAAATGTGTGTGTATATATATATATATATATATATATTCCTGATCAAAATCTTAAGACCAGTCAAAAAATTGCAAGAATTTGCATTTTGCACTATTGGATCTTAAGAAGGTTCTAAGTAGAGCTTCACAATGTTAAAGGAAAGAATCAGTGCAAGAGACAAGAACTTTTGAGCAGGGAATTTTCTGCAAACTGCATTTACACTCAAACATGATGACAAGGCGGGAAGTGTGGCAGTTGACAACGGGATGATGTCACCGGAGATGTTGGGGGAGGAAGCGGAAGCTGGAATAATCGCGGGAAACTCGGGTTGTTCAGA
>NC_051435.1:24736122-24745619 GCF_001649575.2 Kryptolebias marmoratus | reverse complement strand
TGGTTCAAATATTTTATCTTTAGCTGATTTAATGTTTATCACCATTTTATATTTAGCCACCATTTTAAAAGCTTTAACAAGTAGTTGTTTAGTTCATCTGGAAAGAGAGAGATAGGTGGTAAACATCCTGGAATGCGAGCAACGGACGTGCCAGCAAGGAAGGGGGAAGGAGAGACCTTTGACCTCCAGAGAAGGGAGGCAGTGACCCACCTTCTGGAGGAGGGGGAACCCAAGGGATAAAACCAGAGAACATCCTTTGTCCTCAGACAATCCTGGGGTGATAACTTGACTAGTTTTCAAGGTGATATGTATCTCATTCCCATTGATTGTCTCCCAAATGCATTTCGTTTTATGATTGTATGAATATTTACTAATGGTGTTTGAATAAATGTGTTAAACTTTAAGGTAACGTCTCCAGAAGGTCTCTCCCAACAACCAACTCGGGGAGGTAAAGCTAGACATACCTCAACATATGCCTGAGATGCCAGAGTCTTCGATCTTGACAGAGGCACCAGGCAGGGTTGTCCTCTCTCCCCCTCACTGTTTGCTATATTTATTGAATCAATAGTGGCCACAATTCGTCAATGCAAAAATATTTGTGGAATTCAAACAGCTATTAGACTCCACAAAATTTATTTATACACAGATGATGTGTTACTGTTTGTGGAGAATGCAAACCCCTCCCCTACAAAGACAATAACCTTAATAAATGAGTTCTCAACAATTTCAGACTACTCTATTAATTGGATCAAATCAATCAAAAAAAATACAATTATATATATATATATATATATATACATACATACAGACAGTCTTTCTGTTACACATACAGAACAGATGCTGGTTATATAAACTTAGGGATTTAGAATTGCTACAATTTGTATTATCTATAAATGGGCTTATGCTATTGTTCATTCACATACTGTGTGAAAAATGAACACAGAAATAATGCATTGAATTTATTGATGTTTAATTAATAATATGTTAATTTCATATGATTCAATTTAATTTGATTAATGATTCATTATCTCCAGTTTTTAGGATCTAACAGACCGTCACAGATTTTCAATTCGGAAATAAAAATATATTCAAACCAAGCAAATTCATCTTTACTTCTTTGTTTCAGTACAAGACAATATTAACATGGGACAGGGTCATAGATATGGTTTACATTTAATGTCAGCATCTTGGAGAATTTATGACACATCCACACTTCCTGTTTAACATTCTCACAACACTTGCCCTAAACAAGTACAAGATCTCTTCTCTCTTTGTTTATAGAAGGTTATGTTTTAACAAATAAGATTCTTATACACAACAGATTATGAAGAACAATGAGCCCATTTTCAGGACTCCAATTTTTTTTAAACAGATTTAATTCCTATTTTCATATTTCCTTGTTAACTAAACCCAATTTTTGTTTCATACTTGCATACTAACAGAAAAGCTTTTATCTGTATTACATTTTCATTTTGAAATATCTTATTGCTATGTTTGCCCAAAGTGTTTTTTATACCTACCTTTCAAATTTTGAACCGTAGCTGTGGGACTAACCAAATACAAAAAAAAAAAAGTGAAAAAAAGTAGAGTTACATTATAGATGGTTATTTTAGATTACATACTGGAAACTTTCATTCTTATAAATGGTTTTGTGGATGTTACAAGATGTAAACAGGAGTTTGTCAGATTTAAACTCTTCATGTCTGAGTTTTGTATAGTACACAAACAATGAGTCTCTGTGATTTTAGAACAGTATAACTGCAAAGAACAACAACAAAACACTACATTAAATTGTCTCATTTTCCATATTTACAACACATTTAATGTCAGATTTTGTTTGAACTAAATAACCTTTTAAGATGTTTGAAAATTTCCTTCATTTTGATCCCATATATGAATGGATTAAACAAAGGATGATATAAAAGTATTTGTAAGCTCATAATGAAGCGAACAGTTTGGGGAAAATCAGATTCCAGTCGAGCTATAATTACATCATATGCCATCAAACAGAAGTAGCTGATTAAAACTAACAGGTGAGGTATGCAGGTCTCAGCAACTTTTTTCCTGAATGTTCTACAACTTCTATATGACATTATAAATAGTCTTGCATAGGTAAAAATTGTAAAGAGCATTGGAAGTATTATAATAATTATTAATGCAACAACCCCAAAAATAGCATTTGATCTTGATCTCACACAATGAGCTGAGTAAATGACATTATTGCAAAATATTCCTTTTAACCTTAAGTTACAAATTTTAACCTGAGCACTCAGGATTGCTTGTACTGCCATAGGCCAAGCTGGCAAAATCCAGGCCAAAGCCAGAAAAATATTCATTGTGGTATTTCTCATTATTGTTGGATATCTCAGAGGTTTACATATAGACACATATCTGTCAAAAGCCATCACTGCCAATAGCATAAATTCTGAACCACCTATGCAATAAAATATAAAAAATTGGAAGTGACAAGCTGAATAAGATATGATCTGTTTTTCAGATAAAAAGTCAATCAGGAGCTTTGAGTAAACAGTGGTGCTGTAAAGAACACAATTAAACAACAAAGCTGCAATGAAGACGTACATGGGCTCATGGAGATTCTTGTTTGTCCAGATCACATACACAATGATAGAATTACTACAGATTATTAAAATATATGCTGAAAACATAATTGCAAAATACAAATACCGATATTTGTTAAGTTCCACATATCCCCCAAGAGTTATATAGGAAATGTTTATCTCATTATCCATGAATATTTTTTAAATTACTGCATTTGTTTTTTAAAAACAAAACAAAAACAAAATATATACAAATTTACATCAGTATCTAATCTACAGTAAGTGTTATTTTCACTATCTAATGTATTATCATATGCAGTGTCTTCAAACTAAATAATACAAGTCAGTCAAGCGTTTTTTAAATATATATATATATATATATATATATATATATATATATATATATATTAGATACCTTCCCCCTTTAATGACCTAATGTCTAAAGGGAGGTCATACACTGTTTCCTCTATGAAACCATAGCATTACACAACCATAGTACTAGGCACAAAAAAGTCAGCATGATGAAATAAATCTAGGAAAAGTCACCTATACTGTTTTGTAAATGTAGATGATGTTTGTTGTGGGTTTTTTCATTTATTCTAAGATGGTACAAAGTGGTACAAAAACTTTAGGTCAGATAAACAAATAGAATTGACAAGCTTTGTGACAAGAAAGGCATCAAAAAAGCCACTTCTGTTCAAGAAAATCACCAAGAACAAACTTAAAAATTACATGAAGTACATGAACTGGACAGCAACAAGCTGATGCCCACAGTAGATTATCTATATTCAATGTATGTGTGGGGATGTTTCTCATCCTGGGGCAAGGGGGTACTTATAATTCTTCCCAAGAACACTATTGAGTCAAAATGTGTTGTTTTTTTTTTGTTTCATGATAATGTTTGTTTAGCACTAGATGGCAGTGTTTGTACTGTATCTAGATGGGGATGGTGGCTTGAACACCAGACATGCAAGGTAGGGAGGAACTGCCTTTTAATTATGTATCCACCTGTGCAGTTCTTTTTGGTCTCAGACATGGTTTTACAAGCAGAGTGAGCCTGGAAGAAATGTTTGCTGCTACTCTGCTTCAATATAATTACCAACAGAGATGCCATTGGCATGTTTAGTTTTCTTTTACTTGTTTACTTGAAGGTAACAGAGGTATTGATTGATGAATTATGTATATTTATATATAAACTTCCCGATAGTGAAATACTGAATGGTTTAACTTTTGTTTTGCTTACACCTAAATGATTTAAGTAAGGTTTAAATAATTAAGTTAATTATATTTTTTGTTAATTCATCTGGTGTAATTAATTAATTTTGTTCTCTTTTTAAGGTTATCAACCTAATTCATGCCATCCCAATTCTGATTCAAACCACATCAGTGCTGATTTATATCATCCTGATACTGTTCAAGTTCAACTGTTTTCCAACTCTCTCATTAGAGGATGACTGCTCTAACCACTCTAACCACAGCCATCCTAAAGGAAAATCTGCTGAAGTACAGTAAAAGAAAATGTTTCAATCAGACAGTCAGGCTTATGGTCTGGTTGTTTTTCAGATGCTTTAAGGTCAGCCTCTTTCTCAGACTCCTGTTGTCACATTAATGACTCCTGTTGTAACATTTGCCATTTACATTATCATAAAAGTACAAGATGCCCTCCATCATGTTAATAGAAGGTTTAAACAAATAAGTTTATCATTCACAACAGATGAGGAACCATGGATACATTTTCTCAAAATCCTGACTATAATCTAGAGCTCCAATTTATTTATTTATTTTTAAAATTACGTCTAGCTTCTCATCGGTTCCTTGTCAGTTTTGGTGTGTTGAGGTAGAGACTCAGGATGCAGACAGGAAGGGCTCAAATGAAAACTAAACTTTTCATAAACAAAACAAAAAAGATGATGTGGCAGCAGAAACTAAATAACACATGAAGAACTTGTGAATCATGGAGGTTACAGGGAACATGAAGAGGGAGACACGAGGGAAGGAAGAGCCCAGACACCCTGCAGAGAAAACTCATTTCAGCCGCTTGTATTTGCGATCTTGTTCTTTCGGTCACTACCCGTGACCATAGATGAGGGTAGGAACGTAGATCGACCGGTAAATCGAGAGCTTCGCCTTTTGACTCCGCTCTCTCTTCACCACGACAGATCGGTACAGCGCCCGCTTCACTGCAGACACTGCACCAATCCGCCTGTCGATCTCTGGCTCCATTTTTCCCTCATTCGTGAACAAGACCCCAAGATACTTAAACTCCTCCACTCTGGGCAGGACATCTTCCCCAACCCGGAGGAGGCACTCTACCCTTTTCCGGCTCAAGACCATGGCCTCGGATTTGGAGGCACTGATCCTCATCCCGGCCGTTTCACACTCGGCTGCGAACCGCTCCAGCGAGAGCTGTTGATCACGGTCTGATGAAGCCAATAGGACCACATCATCTGCAAAAAGCAGAGATGCGATCCTAAGGCCACCAAAACGGATCCCCTCAACACCTTGGCTGCGCCTAAAATGTCTGTCCATAAACTTTATAAACAGAATCAGTGACAAAGGGCAACCTTGGCGGAGTCCAACTCTCACTGGAAACAAATCCGACTTACTGCCGGCAATGCGGACCAAGCTCTGACACCGGTCATATAGGGGCCTAACAGCCCATATCAAAGGGCCCGGCACCCCGTACCCCCACAGGATTCCCCAAGGGACACGGTTGAACGCCTTCTCCAAGTCCACAAAACACATGTAGACTGGTTGGGCAAACTCCCATGCACCTTTAAGAACCCTGTTGAGGTTATGGAGCTAGTCCAGTGTTCCACAACCAGGACGAAAACCACATTGCTCTTCCTAATTCCGAGGTTCGACTATCCGACGGACCCTCCTCTCCAGAACCTCCGAATAGACCAGGGAGGCTTAAGAGTGTGATCCCTCTGTAATTGGAACACAGTCTTCGGTCACCCCTTTTGAATAAGGGGACCACCACCCCGGTCTGACAATCCAGGGGAACTGCCCCAGATGTCCACACAATATTGCAGAGTCGTGTTAACCAACACAACCCTACAACATCCAGAGCCTTAAGGTACTCTGGGTGAATCTCATCCACCCCCAGAGCCTTGCCACCGAGGAGCTTTTTAACCACCTCAGTGACCTCAGCACCGGAGACTGGAGAGCCCGACCCAAAGTCCCCAGGCTCCGCCTCCTCAATGGAACACGTGCTGGTGGGATTGAGGAGGTCTTTGAAGTATTCTGCCCACTGACCCACGACATCTCGAGTCGAGGTCAGCAGCACAGCGCCCCCACTGTAAACAGTGTTGGTGCTGCACTGCTTTTTCCTCCTGAGATGCCATATGGTAGACCAGAATCGCCTTGAAGCCGTACAGAAGTCTTTCTCCATGGCCTCTTCGAACTCCTCCCATGCCCGGGTGGTTGCTGTGGCAAAAAGCCGCATGCCGCTTGGACTGCCGGTACCCGTCAGCTGCTTCTGGAGTCCCACAGGCCAAGAAGGCCCGATAGGGCTCCTTCTTCAGCCTGACAGCATCCTTCTGGTTTCCACCAGCGGATTCGAGGGTTGCCGCTCGAGGCACCAACCACCTTGCGGCCACAGCTCCAATAATCCGCCTCAACAATGGAGGCACGGAACATGGCCCACTCAGGCTCAATGTCCCCCACCTCCCCCGGAACATGTTTGAAGTTCTCCCGGAGGTGGGAGTTAAAGCTCCGCCTGACAGGAGACTCCACCAAATGTTCCCAACAGACCCTCACAGTATGTTTGGGCCTGCCAGGTCTGACCAGCATCCTCCCCCACCATCGGAACCAACTCACCACCAAGTAATGGTCAGTTGACAGCTCCGCCCCTCTCTTCACCCGAGTGTCCAAGACATGCGGCCGCAGATCAACTGCGACCTAGGGTGTCCTGGTGCCAAGAGCACATATGGACACCCTTATGTTTGAACATGGTGTTTGTTATAGACAATCCATGACGAGCACAGAAGTCCAACAACAGAACACCTCTCGGGTTCAGACCTCTCGGGTTCAGACCGAGACACGGGGAGGTGGGGCGTCGTCTTCCCGGCCGACCCCCACAGAGACACAGGGAGGTGGGGCGTCGTCTTCCCGGCCGACCCCCACGGAGACACAGGGAGGTGGGGCGTCGTTGTCCCGGCCGACCCCTACTGAAACGTTGGCAGACTTGGCAGATCTTGCTCTGGGCTCTGCAGAGGGCGCAGGGAGCTCTGGGGGCTCTGCAGAGGGGACAGGGAGCTCTGGTGGCTCTGCAGAGGGCACGCAAATGGAAGGACAGCACATCAGGGAGGCAAAGTGTGACAATGAATCAGCAAGGAAATGTGGAAAGTGACTGGGTTTTAAAGTCAGAGGGTGATTAGTGGAAGTGGCCACAGGTGAGATGATTATGGAGGCAGGTGTAGATGGGTGAGAACAGGGGAGAGAGAGAGAGAGAGTAACTGAAGAGAAGTGAATGGTGGCTGAGGCACAGGGAAGAGACAACTAAATAACACAAACAATAAACTAAAACATGAAGACAAAACAAAATACAAAACCCCAGATCCTAACACCAGGGAAGAATCTTGTAGAATTAAATCTTTTTACAATGGATGTTTTTAAGTCATTGGCTGTAGTAAAATGTAAAATGCCATTTTTAAAAAAAATGTATTTTTTTTTATTAATACCTGAAAATTCTTATTTAAAAAAAATCTTTACCAGCATTAGTTTGAAGCTTTTTTTAGGAAATTGGCTTTCTTTAGATACAGATTCAAATGGCTTTACTATTTTACCAGCTGTTTTTCTTTTCAAAACTTGTACATAATTTTGCAATCTCGATCCATCTCCGACTTGGAGACAAGGGACAGCCCAGTAGAAATCTAACCTGCAATGAGAATGAGCTCAACTTTGTGCCAAGAATGCGGACACAGCCCTTGCTTTTGTTATACAGGGACCCAGTAGCTCTCAAGAGCAACCTAAGCACCCCGTACTCCTACAGCACCCCCCAGAATGCCTTGGGGAACATGGTCATAAGCCTTTTCCAGATCTCCAAAACATATGTAGACTAGAGTGTCAAACTCCTATGACCCCCTTAGCAACCCCACAAGGGTGAATGTCTGGTCCACTGTTCCTCCTGGAGCAGAGGTTCGACAATCAATCAGAGCCTCCCTTCCAACACCCAAGTGTAAACTTTCCCAGTGAGGCTGAGAAGTGAGGTCTCCTGATAGTTGGAACACACTTTCAGTTCCCCCTTTATAGAAATGGGAACCACCACCCCAGTCTGCCATTCCACAGGTGTTGTCCCGGTCCTCCATGCGACATTGAAAAGACATGTCAACCATGACAGCCCTACATTGTCCAGAGCCTTAAACAACTCATGGTGAATCTCATCCACCCCTGGCGGCCTGCCACCGGAGACCTTTTTGACTACCTCTGTGACCACTGCCATGACAATGGACTTGTCTTCTCTGGAGTGCAAAGACTCTGCCTCCTTTTTTTTCTTCTCTCTCTGCTCCTGGTGTGTTTTTTCTGACGTGTTTTTTCTCTCTGTCTCCTTCTCTCAGTCTCCTGAACCCCACCCCCTGCCCTGCTCTCTTTTCGAAGCCTCTTTTTGCATATTCTCCAAAATTTTTAAACTATGGATCTGATCAGCTGATCTCTCAGCTGATCAAATTTTCTCGACGGGAAGACTGGGCAAGGGAGAGCCCACCTGCCCAGATGGGACATCTTTTGCTGTATACACAATGGATTCCTGGCAGAAGTGGAAGATTGTGTGTCTATTGATTTTGTCAGTGGAGGACGTGGAGGATCATTACATATTTGGGTTTTTGATAACAGGATTTCTTCTGTTTTGATTAGGCAGTTACCTGACATATTGTCAAATTAATTTGTTGGGTTAGGCAATCTACAGTCAGACTGTGATGTTACAGGAGCAAAATCGCAAGTTGGATGCAATCCTTTTACAGGATCTTAGGCTAAATTCGGTTCCTGAACTCAGAAATAAATGGGATAAATCTTGGAGAAAGTTGCTTGCTCGGAACAGACGGAATGGACCTGGAATTTGGCTGATGGACTCACTGTTGAGAAGTACCAGCAAGACTTTCAAGGCAGACAGAAAACATAAGTCGGCCTGACCCTATTACTAGACAGGCTGGAGAAATGGGTGGGACTCTCTGGCACGGTGCTAAATTGGTTTGAGTCCTATTTAAAAGACAGGGACTTTTTTGTGTCCATAGGTGACCACAAATCTGAGCAAACAAAAATGACCTGTGGGGTTCCTCAAGGCTCCATTCTGGGCCCCCTGCTGTTCAACATCTACATGCTCCCACTGGCAAAGATAATAACGAACAATAAAATATGTTATCATAATTATGCTGATGACACGCAAATTTATATAACCGTATCACCAGGAGAATATAGTCCAACTCAAGCGCTGACCAGATGTATTAACCAAATAAATGACTGGATGTGCCGAAATTTTCTTCAGTTAAACAAACACAAAACTGAAATAATAGTTTTTGGAGCCAAGGATGAAAGACTAAAGGTTAGCACTCTGCTTCAATCAGTGATGTTAAAAACTAGTAACCAAGTCAGAAATCTGGGAGTAGTTATGGACTCAGACCTGAATTTTAACAACCATATAAAGATAGTTCTGAAGTCAGCCTATTATCACTTAAATATATTGAGGATCAAAGAACTAATGTCTCAGCAGGACTTAGAAAAACTTATCCATGCATTTATTCTTAGTAGATTAGACTACTGTAATGGTGTGGTCACAGGTCTCCCCAAAAAATCGATCAGGCAGCTGCAGTTAATTCAGAATGCTGCTGCTCGAGTCCTCACAAGGACCAAGAAAAGGGATCATATAACCCCAGTTATTAGATCTCTGCACTGGCTACCCGTCAGTCAAATAATTGATTTTAAAATACTATTATTGGTCTA
>NC_051435.1:24716625-24735963 GCF_001649575.2 Kryptolebias marmoratus | reverse complement strand
TGTTACAAAGAACATAAGGTAGTCGTTGTTGTTGTTCCTTTGTTTATTGCCGAGTGTCTTTACACGGACTTGTCGATTAAACTGTAAATAAAGTAAAACAAAACCCAATACTTAGTATTGCAAGATTCAAAATAAATACAACTTAAACATAGACTTAAGAACTAGGCTTGTTATAAATCACAAAATTCACTTCACAATATAATAAACATTCAATATCACAGTGCAACGAGCAAACTAGCATTAGCTAATTAGCCGCTAACCGCTAGCGTCTTATTGCTTTAAGCTAATTCGCCAAATAGAACAACTTAGAACGCAAAACATCTCGCTACAGCTTACAACATTAATACAACTTACCACGTTGGGCAATACTAACGAATAAGTAGGATAAGAACTTTATTAGATCAGCTTGCTGGTCTTAGCTAACGGCGACGTACGCGCTCTTTCCGTCCGCCGTCGGTCACTTTCACTTCCGGTTCACCGTACACTCCCTTAACTAAATGCAAAGCTATAGAGCCCTCTAGCGGAACGGAAGGAGTGAATCCAACAATCCTAGTCTAGTTTATGTTTACTTTCATTATATCCTAGTTTGGTTTTCCTCAGCTTATTTTAATTTTTAGTTTATTTTTATTATGACTTGTTTTAGATAAGTTTTACTCTGTATTTTTATGTCACTTTAAATTGGGTGTGTGTTTTCATGGCTTGTGTTCGGCTGAGGTTTTTAAACTCTAGTTTAGTTTATGTTATATCGTAGTTTGGTTCTCCTCAATTTATCTTTGGTTTATCTTTAGTACGACTTAGTCTTATTTAGTGTCTCATGTTTTAGATATGTTTAGCTCTATATCTTCGATATCGTTATGTGTTTTATGACTCTGTATTTTTATGTTTGCATGTTGTACAGCACTTTGTACTGCCCTGTTGCTGAAAACTGCTATATAAATAAATTTGACTTTGACTTTTGACTTTGACTTTGACCCAAAGCAATTATTGTTGTGTGAATCTGGCTCCCTTATGCTGACCTTGTCTGGCCAGCTATCTTCAATTTCTCCCTGGATTTTATATAAACAAGATGCTCTGCCCCCTCCCTTGCCTAAGGGCATCTGTGGATCTTTTCTGGACTGGTTGATAAACATTCCATAATATTATCAAAGACAATGGCCTCTGTGACGTGATTCATGGACTTCTCTACAAACACACACACATTCATACAAGACACACCACACCGTCTTTCACCATCTCTACAAACACACACACACACACACACATTTTCCACTGTCTCTGCCTTGTCTCTGTCACCCCACTCACACTCCCTCTCTCCCTTCCTTCACTACCTTAGATTAGTTATCTTAGCAATTCTTATGTTGGCTGTCAGTGGGCCTTTAGTACTATTAGTTAGCCTCTTGCTAACTTTAGTTTAGCATTATCATGTTTATCCTAGGATTTTTCATGTTGGCTGTTTAGCGGGCCTTTTTTGGTACTATTAGTTAGTCTCTTGTACCTTTAGTTTAGCATTATCATGTTTCAGTTTATGTTAGCTTATTTAGCCTTCCTGTACATTTAGCTTAGTTTAGTTTA
Organism: Kryptolebias marmoratus; assembly: GCF_001649575.2. NCBI lineage: Eukaryota > Metazoa > Chordata > Actinopteri > Cyprinodontiformes > Rivulidae > Kryptolebias > Kryptolebias marmoratus. The sequence continues at coordinate 24,734,391 of NC_051435.1, read as the reverse complement.
TCTTAGCTCATACTTTAGATATTGTTAGATTGTTAGATTCCTGATTGTTGTTTAGTTCAGTTTTAACTTTATCATGATTTCCTTTAGATTATCTTAGCTACTATTTTGACTGTCTTAGCTCATGTTTAGATATGTTTAGTTTCATGACTTTATTTAGATTATCTCATATTTCATTTAGATTATACATGACTGATGTTTTTTTTATTTCTGTATTTCTGTATTTGATTTTGACGTTTTTATCTGCATTTGATTCTGTACCTGATTGTTCTGTATTTGATTCTGTTGTTGTTTCTGTGTTGTAAAGCACTTTGGATCGCCTTGCTGCTGAAAAGTGCTATATAAATAAATTTCACTTCACTTCACTTCACTTAAAGATGGACACTAGTTGCCAGATTAAACACTCCGAAGTGCTTCTTCCACTGCTCAACAATATCCCCAGTCTGGGTCAGCAGTTCCCCACTTGGACGAAGTACGGCCTAAGACAGGGTCCGCTTTTCCTTTCTGTGTCGTCAGGTTTGCCAGAACCTCCTCAAGGCCAATCAAAAGTTCTAGTCCATGCCCTCTTCAAAATCCTCCTATGCCAGGTTTTTGCATCCGCAATCACAGAAGTCACAGTCTTTCTGGCCACCGTGCACCTGTCAGTTGCTTCAGGAGTCCTCAAGGATAGCCAAGCCCTAAAGGCCTCCTTCTTCAACTTGATGGCCTCCATCCCACTGGTGTCCACCAGCAGGTATTAGCAGCCAACAAGATAGTGTATCGGTCAGGATAAAGGGAGGAGGAGGACAAAGAGGCTTCCACTTGAGTAACGGTTGAAGCATCAACGTTTAGGACTGCAAAACAGGAACGCAGCTTACATGCTACGAATTAAACAGGAAGTAATAGCTCCTCCTCCGGTCTGACAGTGTAACTGTCAGGATTCAGTTTTGTATGTTTCTTTTTGTATTTAGTGTTTTGTTTCTGGTCTCTTTTTGGGTTTGGGTTTGTTGTTTCTTTTATTGTTTTCATGTCTTGTGCTGTGTGTCTGTCAGTATTCACCTCTCCTCCATCTGTCACTTGTTTACTTGTCATGCCCATCGCCACCTGCTCCTGGTTTCATAATAATCTAACCTGTGCCCATTTTTCCTAATTACCTCCTGTGTTTAAAACCTGGTCATCTCCTCCACTTACTCGCTGGTTTGTTTGTCTTTTTCCCTGATGTCTGGTTCTGCTCGTCTCCTGCCCATGGCCGTTTGGTTTTTGAATTTAGTTTGGTTTGTATTTAGTTTTCTTCTTGCTGCCTTATCAACGTTTTGTTTTTGTTTTTATTTTATTTTAAATAAATTAGTTTCTTTTTCATCATGAGTCTGCACTCTGGGTTTGCCTCCTTTTCCACCAATCATGACAGTAACACACTGAACTTTTGCCTGCGTCACTTCCTAATAATAGGTAAACCAAAAGAGCAAAAGAGAATGTCCGAGCCTTTTATACAGGCACCAATAATTTTTAGGCCACAGATACTGGAAGCTGCATCTGCAATCAAGGCCCTGAACATGGACTATTTATGCCCCTTTTCCACCGGCTCTAAAGGTCCCGGCTCTACTCTACTCGGCTTGCTTTGTGCGCGTTTCCACTGGCATTTTTTCAAGGCCAGTCCTTGCTTTGGAGTAGGGCCAGCCGGGCCGGCCCTGCTTTTGTGGGTGGCGCAAGCGTAACTCCTGTTCACTCATTGGTTGTGGGTGTGGACAGATTGAAGCGTAAAAAAAACTCTCCCAGAGGTCTAAGTTGAAGATCTCACAGACAGGAGGCTACAATTTCCCAGTTCACCCCCACTACTTGTTTGGGTTTACCAGGACTGTCCAGCAGTTTCCCCTCCCACTGGATCCTACTCACCACCAGGTGGTGATCAGTTGTCAGCTCTGCCCCTCTCTTTACCCAAGTGTCATTTCTTGAGGTTTCCTGCTGTATAAGCTGTTTATTCATCAGGTTTTCTGAATGGCTGTTTATTTGACCCCTCACCTGAGGCTTGTTTGCCAAAAGAGATCCTACAAGGGGCTGATGACCCAGGCAATGTATCCCCTAGGTTCATGTAGGGCACTCATACCCCTCCACGTTGTTAAGGTGGTGATTCTGCAGAGGGGCATCAGATTTTTATCTTTTCAAAAATCAAATCTCTGTTGATATCCCTTCATGTAATTAGATGGAAAAGCAAACAGTCTGATGTAGTCTGAAGTTTGCCCTCATTAGTCTAGGAGTGAATCCTCCTTCTACAGTTTGCATCATATAAGTGGTCTTAAGTATGTTACAACCTTTGACTAAAATGCTTGAGAAGGGTGTCAGTGGGTCTGTTGATAACATGTATTGACCTGGATCATGTGGCAATGTAACACACTGTGAAACTGTTAACACTGGAATTCTGCCAATAGCTCCAGATTTCTGCACTGCATTTTTAAGATCTTAAGTACATAAGACAAGGGTCCCCAAAAATTTCCTCATAGACCAGAATTTTTCAGAGGAGATTTTAAACAACAAACAACCAGTAAGGGTCTGTATTGTCCATTTCTGTTAAGTTATAACTTATTCAAATACTCATCACATTAAAAAAACAGGAAAGCTGACTGGATCTATTTAGTGGGACAAAAAGGTCAATGCAGCATAATTTACTTTTTTTCAACTTCAATATCATTATGATTCTGATAAAAAGAAAAATAGTTATTTGTGTGAAATCCCAATCAAAGCAACAATATTGTTGTATTCTCACATCAAATTGAGTTTTTACATGAATGCAGACATATTTGCAACTAGACTTTGCGTAAACATAAAAATTTTAGATGTTTCGAAATTTTTCTCATTTTTAGCCCGTATATGAATGGATTAAACAAAGGATGATACAAAAATATTTGCAAAGTCATTATAAAGCGAGCAATTTTAGAAAACTCAGACTGCACTCGAGCTATAATTACATCATATACAGCCAAATAGGAGACGCTAACTAAAACCAACAAGTGAGGTATGCATGTCTCAGCAGCCTTTCTTCTAAATGTTTTACACTTTTGATACGATATTATGAATATTTTTCCATATGTAAAGACTGTGAAAAGCATTGGAATTATTACAAGATCTAATAAAGACACAACCCCAAGTATAGTAACTGGCTTTGATCTGACACACTGAAGTGTGAAAACTGCATTGTTACAAAATATTCCATTCAAGTTTAAGTTACATATTTTAGCTTCAGCAATCAAACTGGTTTCAAATGCAATATGACAAACAGGAAACAACCATGCTAGAACCAGGAAAATATTCACTGTGGTTTTTCTCATGATAGTTTGATATCTCAGAGGTTTACAAATAGACACATATCTGTCAAAAGCCATCACTGCCAACAGGATAAACTCTGTCCCACCTAAAGTATAAAACATGAAAAACTGGAAGAGGCAGGCTGAATATGATATGATTTGTTGTTCAGATAAAAAGTCAATCAGGAGCTTTGGGTAAACAGTGGTGCTGTAAAGAACACAGTTACATAACAAAGCTGCTGTGAAGATATACATGGGCTCATGGAGACTTTTGTTTGTCCAGATCAGATACACAATGATAGAATTACTACAGAATATTACAACATATATTATAAACATAATAGTAAAATACAAATACCTGTATTTGTTCATTTCCACATACCCCGACAGAGTTATGTAGGAAACATTTCCCTCATTCCCCATTCTTTTGTAACTGTTCTTTCAATAAACAGTGAATTTCTCCAGAGTTATATCAATAAGCAATCAGTCATGATAGTCCTTTTTTCTAACCTAACATTTAAGGTTTTATCATCTACAAATTGTACAAACTGAACATTTTAGCTTTCTGTTGAAAGCTTTTTATTAGATTGGTTGCCCCTCTAAAGATCAAATCTCTAGGGACCAGTCATAATGTTTCACTGTTTATCAAAACTGTAACATTACACAACTACAACATTCAACACCAAGCAAGATAAATAATGTTCACAATAAAAGTCCAAATAAATTAAGCACAATATCAAAAAAAGTTTAAATCTCAATTCTTTTGTATTTTTTTTCCACGGCCATAAGGGGCTCCAAGTAGAAGTACCAAGCCTGCATAAATTTAAATGGTGGAAAGAAAGGTCCAGAAAGGACATGTGGCTTAAAACCTTGACCAAACTAAGCATGTGGATCAACATTTACATTATCAGTGGGATGTATAGAGCTGTAGTAACTACAGAGGGTTAAAGGTGATAAGCCATACCATGAAGCTATAGAGAAGAGTTGTTGAAGCCAGAGTAAGAAATCAGTGAGAAGCAGTATGGTTTCATGCTGCCAAACCACTCTTCAGATGTGGTTTTGCTTTTAAGAGAGTTGCACGGATTCTGTGGATCTAGAGAAGGCACATGATAGTGTGCCAGGGAAGACACTGTCACAAAGCCAGGTAAAATATGGATGTATGTGAGATCAAAGCAGGACATGTAAATGGATTGTACTTGTAGAGAACCTTTCTAACGAACCAGGCAAATCAAAGAGCAAAGTGAGATGTGCAAAAAGACTGGCAGATTGTCATGTTTGGTGGTGACGAAGGTGAACCCAGAAAGCAGACTCATACTCTGGAACTAAATGAAAACTGATTTATTAAGGAAAACAAAAGCTGACGGGGCAGCAAAACAAAAACATAAACTAAACCTAGGAGCACAGAAGAAAAACAGGACGAGGACAAATGAACAATGATCAAACGGAGTGGTGGAGAAAATGACCGGGTTTTAAACACAGAGGAAAACGAGGAAAGTGGGAACAGGTGAGTGATCTTAATTACAGGCAGGTGGAGATGGGCGTGGCAGGAGACCAGATCACAAAACTGGGGAAGAGGTGGATGAAAACAAACACAGACACGAGAGACAAAGACAGAAACAAAACAACAACCAACAAGATACTGAATAACATAAACAATAAACTCAAACTGAAACACAGCAAACTGAATAAAACCCAAAACCTAACACAGATGGGTTTAAAGTGGGGGTCAGACTGCATTAGGGATCTGCTCTGATACCCTTTGTGTTTGCATTGGTGATGGACAGTTTGACAGGGGATATCATATAGGATTCCCTATAGTCTATGATGTTTGAGGACAACAAACTTATCTGATATATAGAGCAAGTGAACAAAAGCCTGGAGAGGTATATCTATGATCTGAAGAGAGAAGAGAAACAAAAGTCAGAAGAAAAACTGAATCTTTTTGTTGTTAATCACAGATGGTACAATGAACCATTAAGGAGTAGAGGTATGGAAGATGGATGAGTTTAAGTACATAGGATCAACTTTCCATCCAGAACAGAGCAGTAAAGAAAACACTAGAGGAAGGTTGAAGTAAATGGAGATGAGTGTTAGGGGTGATTTGTGACAGAAGATAGCTGCAAGAGTGAAAAGAAAGGTTTACAAGATGGTAGTGAGATCTGTTACATTAGGATATATAGTTTGAAGACAATGGAACTAGCAAAAAGACAGGTGGGACAGCTGGAAGTGTCAGAAATAAAGAAAGAAGTTTCACTGCAAGTGACCAAAATGGACAGGTTTCAAAATTAGCATATCAGAGAGACTACTTAGGTTCATTGCTCTCTACACAAAGTTAGAGAGACAAGGCTGAGATTTTTCAGACGTGCAGAGAAGGGATTTTGACTATACGAAGAAAGAATGTGATGCCTTAATGTAAAAAAATTGATGTAAATATTTGCATAGAAATTTTAAAATTCTGTCACATTAGCCATTCATGAGTAAATCCACTCTTATTAGTACACATATGTTACTCTGACAAGATTCACTAAAGGGACCTGGTAATTCAGCCACAACAGGAGTGAAAAGTTAAAGTAGCTTTATTAAACAACTGAGAGAAAGTTCGCTCAGCAACTGGAACGCTGGCAGCAGCTCTGAAGAGAAAGATAGGAGTTCGTTGCTCCAAACGAAACTCAGGAAGTTGGGACTAACGATGGTGGAGACACTAACCTAGGTCACAGTGAGTCAGAGAGCGGAGATGGTCAACAGAAGAGTGATGACCAGAGTGAGGAATACGCTCTGCATTCTCACCAGGTAGGTCACAGGGGAATAACCAAACTTGTTGTCAGACAGGCAATGGTCGTTACCGGGAAGGCAGAGAGCGAGAGACTTATCCAAAGGGGCGGGAAAGAGGTTCGAATCCGTGATACATGCAAGGGTCGAGGTCCAAATATCCTTCAGCCAGCGAGAGTTAGACAAGGGCAAGGCGAACGGGTGAGTCCAGGGAGCAAGAGTGTGGTCAAGGAACAGCAAGTCAATTAGAGAATGCTGGAAAACTACTTGCATGGCCCATTCGATAATCTGGTACTGGAGGAGTGGAGAGGAGGAGAATATAAAGGGCATGAAGCAGGTGTGGAAGCAGTAATCAGGAGGGAGGCACAGGTGAACAGAATGAGAGATGATTAGTGGCAAGGCATGGCAAAACATAGATAAAACCAGGCATGATCATTACATACTAAACAAAATATTGCAAACAGTGGAGCATTTCCTTTTTATTTTGAGAATAGCCTAACTCTTCACATTTTTTAGTGCAACAGTTAAAACAGAGACATTACATTAGAACTGGCTTTCAGATCATCCAGCTTGAGGAATAACTNCTTCCTGCCCACAGCCATCAGCATCTATAACGACTCTTTAACAAAACCAGGATTATGAGCTACAACAACATTTAATTTCCCTTTGGGATTAATAAAGTATTTTTGAATTGAATTGAATTAAACAAAGGATGATACAAAAATATTTGCAAAGTCATTATAAAGCGAGTAATTTTAGAAAACTCAGACTCCACTCGAGCTATAATTACATCATATACAGCCAAATAGGGGAAGCGAACTAAAACCAACAAGTGAGGTATGCATGTCTCAGCAGCCTTTCTTCTAAATGTTTTACACTTTTGATACGATATTATGAATATTTTTCCATATGTAAAGAGTGTGAAAAGCATTGGAAGTATTACAAGACACAACCCCAAGTACAGTAACTGGCTTTGATCTGACACACTGAAGTGTGAAAACTGCATTGTTACAAAATATTCCATTCAAGTTTAAGTTACATACTTTAGCTTCAGCAATCAAATTGGTTTCAAATGCAATATGAAAAACAGGAAACAACCATGCTAGAACCAGGAAACTATTCACTGTGGTTTTTCTAATGATAGTTTGTTATCTCAAAGGTTTACAAATAGACACATATCTGTCAAAAGCCATGGCTGCCAACCTGTTTGAGTGATTTCGTCTAACAGTGCCTGGAAGTTATTTTGCTGCCACAACAGTTCTCAGTGTCTCTGACGCAGCTCCAGATTAGTTCGGTGACACTTATTCATATAGTGTATGTGTTACCTCTGGAGTTCTTACCCTTTCTGATTGATCAGTATCTTCCTACTCACTTTCAACCTTTGATTGACTTTAAACATTTAAATGTCTGGGCACAAGTTTGTCAGCTGTTATCCATCACCTTTCCTCTAAAAGTTGACTCCCAGTGCTTTGCACTGACTACTTCTGAGTTTGTGTGGGACCTGAGTAGTAAATTTAATATAATACACTGCAGGAAATGTGGCAGGCTTTAAACTCGAGCCAATAAATTGACAACAATTTAAGATAAAATACAGTGCAGTACTAGGCGGCAGAGTCAACAAATAAGTCTGTGGAACAGAGTCTTAGCTAGACGAGGGGAGGGTGTATCCTCCCTCCAACGCTCCGTGCCTTCTCGTCTCCAGCTGACCGATCCTGCGCGGCAACCAACAGATGGGTCTTCTCCAGTGGAAGATCTAGACGACGATCCAGTCCCCCTTTCTCCACAGCAGCCAGTCGGCCGATCCTTAACGGCGAGTCGGCCGTTCAAACCTCTGCAGCACCGTCAAGTCCTTCCGTTCTCCACAGCAGCCAGTCGTCTGATCCTCAACGGCGAGTCGGCTGTTCGAACCTCTGCAACACCCTCCAGTCCTTCCGTTCCGCTGCCTTGCGTCCTGGGTCTATCCGGCACCCCTCTTTCTCTCTGTCTCTTCAACTGTCCAGCCACCCTTTTATCTCTAATTCCTCAGTCTGCAGACTACTTGGCTAATGAAGAACACCTGCGCTGTCAAAGTGGGCATTTTCGGCTGTGGGTGGTAACGTCACCTCAAAAACAAAACAAAACTCAGCAAAACATGCAACACAGCAACCCAAATGAAAATAACCCAAAATAAACAAATAAAAAGCAAACAACTCCAAAACACCAAAGTAAATAACTTGAAAACACCACAGCAAACATCACATTAATTCAAAAAGGTCACATTACCACATTTGTAATCAGCATCCCAGCTAAGTGCAACAACCAGGTGAGTGAGACCACTCTTAGCACTGAGCCAGTGTTTGCCATGACCACCTAACCACTGGAACTGACAGTGTCCCAGCATGATACCTTTCTTTGTTCACTGAGTCCTCCAGAGTCCTGTGATGAATACCTGCCACAGGTACACAGAGACTTNGGCCCACAGCCGCCCCGGACGTAATAGTGGACAGACACAAAGTTAACCTGTGAGGCTTTGAGTTTCGGATTGTTTTTACTGGGGGTTTTTCAACTTTTTTTCTCTTTTATTAACATAGTACTAGTGGTAATTTAGACAAACCTGCCGTGACTTTAACAGAGACGTGTTTCTCCACTTGGGTTGTTAGGTGAGGGGCTGGGCTCAGCTTGGGGTTGCTAGGTAACAGGGATTGTGATGCAACAATCCCAAGGTTTTTGAAACAGGTCGTTTTGTAGACACCAGAAAATATTTACTTATTGTCAAAAAACGGCTGGGTGATTTTTTGGGTTTTTTTTGAGCTTGGACTGTTTCTAGAAGCAGTAGACACTCAAATGGAAGTACAAAAACATGCAAAAAATGAATTTTGCATAATAGGTCCCCTTTAATCAAACATTCTGCACAAAAAAATTCTTAAATTTCAGATAAGCTGATAATCAAAGTCTTAATTCAAATTATTAAATGATTAATCGTCACTTTCATATTCAAATTAATTATTTCAGTTTTTCCTTAAAATATAATTTCCTAAAATCATATTGTCTGTTTATTTTGGTTGTGTCAATTCTGTTGTTGTTTGTTGTTGATTCTAAATTTTGATCTGGATTTTTTTTGTAATGAAAAATTAACAGACAAATTTTGGTTTCCTATTTTTTGGTCATAAACAGCATGATGAGAATTCCATGTAATAATGAAATCCACTTAAGCTGTTAAGTTCTGATGCATCATAAGGGTAAATAGATTAAGTAATCCAATTATTGAATTCCTATAAGGTAAAAGCGATCTGTTATTGGACAACACTGACCGGGTGCACCTGTTTTAACGAGAGCTTTCACATGTGAGAAAAAGGCTTCACCCTTCCGTCCTTCCTTCATCTCATTTTCTGCATATGGATGGGTATCACCACACTTTTTGGTATTACTCTGTAAAAATGTAGTTTCACTTTGACACTGAAGGTTTTTTTCTTTTTTTAATTTAATTTTAAAAGAAGGTCATTTTGTAGTGATCATGAATAAAAACATCCAAGGGAACTGCAAGTCTTATAAGCTTCAGTTCTTTACAAAGATTTGACAGTGAGAAAGTTAATCACTCGGAATGTGTGGTTCCACACCAAGAAAAAGAAGATATGAAGAACAGCCTATAGTTTAATATGACGTCACATTATAAGCACACAATTCAAAAGAAACATGATATTCAGTGAAAATCGTACAAAAAATCTCAACAAAATCCTCATAAAATTCAATTTAAGAAAAAAAAAATCTATTAAATTTATGTAATATGCTAGAAAAAAAAACATTTTAACATCTGAATTTCTGCTAAAACTACCATCACATGTAAAATATAATCTTTTAATACACTTAGAAAGTGTTCACTTTTTTTTAAACTAAAAATGTAATATGTCCGCACATAATTAGATTTGAAAAAAGTATTTAAAAACAACCAAAAAAGTCACTTTTATGTGCATTTATGTTAAGTTAGACTGCAATCAAACATTCATCGCATTAGGCACAAACAGGAGAAACTGAATAACTCTATCTAGTGCAGCAATTCTTAAAGTCTGGACTGAACAACAGGTCAATCCGAACCAGGCCCACGTTACGTTGAAATACACTGAAATGCATTGGTACAATGCAATAAAGAGTGGTGTGGCTTTGTTAAGAATGTGGAGGAAAGAGTACACAGGCCAAGTGAGTGAGTCTGTATTGGTAGAGTCTCACTGAGCTCTAACTGTTGGGGGCCAGTTGGCAAGTAGAGGTGTGTGATGCAGCAAAGTTTGATATCAATCCAATACCAAGTAAACAGGGCCAGTATCACCATTACTTATACAATACTTTTAGGTTATAAGGGCAGCCTATACACATAGACATAGGAGAGAACAGTGTGTCATGTTTATTATAAGTACACTAAATCTAAATATATAATATGACTATTAAATAACTGATTTTTGCTTTCAACTGGCAACTAGAAGATGATTTGCATTTTAAAAATGTAGGATGAATTTTAAACAAAGTTTCTATGCAAAAAAAAAAATATTACTATCACCACCAAATTCTCAAAAAATAATTCTGTCAAACTGAAGAATTAGTGTTTAAAAATTTACGTTCTTCTTGGCTTTTGTTTTTGTTTAGAAAGTAAATGATTTTCTTTCCTTGTGTCCCCTGGCAGATGAGAAAAGTTGTTAAAAATAAGAAATGTGCATTTCTTTTGTCCTCACCACATTTATGTGTGAAGGTATTCTCAGCCAAAAAATGTTACAAAATTTAAATATCATTACTATTGTAAAAAAAAGTGAAAACACTTAATTGTGTGCAATCATAAACAAAACAACAAATACAGATTGCATTTTTTAAACTCTATAAATAGAATTACTTTAAAAAAAATTAAGACATATTTGCAATTAGGATTTTCCTAAAAAGAAAAGTTTTAGACATTTAGAAATTTCTTTCATTTTTAGTCCGTATATGACTGGATTAAACAAAGGATCAGAGACAAATAATTGCATTGNGCCAACTCCATCAGCCAAAGAGCTTCAGTCCTGACTCAACTCCACTGTAATCTCACTGTGACCTTCCAGACAAGCTGTGACCTCAACTGGTTCTCAGTTGACTGCAGTGTTCAAACCACCTTCCCACAGGCTGACCAGGTACACACCACCTGCCCAGCCTCATTCCCAGGGAAGGTGTACTCCATCCTAACTGTACCACAGCAAGGCACTTGCTGAAATCCTGATCTTGGGTGGTAAGAAGCCTGGTTATATTTTGAGCTGATACATCTGATACTTCCTGATTAATTTGACAATCTAAAAGAGCTATTAACCTGCTTCTGAGTTTGTCATGGTTTTAGGTATATACCTGACCCACATGCAAGATACTCTCAGCAGACAATATAAAGTTAAAGTTTATTTACAAAGGAATTAATTAAAGAAATGTCTAGATCTGGGGAGGGTGAGAATCAGGAACATGAGACAACAAGAGACCCCAGATTACATGAATTTAAGGGGGTTTTAGGAATGTGTCTTACTGTAGAGGAAGAGGTAGACCACCAGGGAGAGGTGAGGGAAATCCGAGGAGATGGTTCTGTGTGGGATTGAAGCCAGAGGTGCGCTGGGTGAACTGCAGCAGATTGATTGGAGCAAAGTGGAGAGTTGAAGTGGTGATCAGTTTGAAGGCTTGAAGCTAGAGGATGATGGGCAGACAGGTTGCACGCAGGTGGATGAAGAGGAGCCTTGTGGTGCCAGTTGTGGGCTGAGGATCCAGAGACTTAACAGTGAGATTGATATTGAATAGAGGAATCCAGGTAATGGCACAAGGGAACAAATCCAGGAAGTTTGCAGGGTTACCTTTTAGGGAGCACAAAGAGATTATAAATTTCTAAGTTAAAGGCGAAGGAGAAAATCTCAAAATAGAAACTCAGGGGGCTCACAGTTTTACCACAATTGATAACACACAGGCGAGGAAGGATTGAAAGCCAGCTCCTCTTAACCTCTGCCTTGATGAACCTGATGATTTGCAGGTCTGCAGCAGCACACCTGCAGAGATCCACCCTCCCGTGGAGACCCACAGCACCATGCTCTGCTGCACCCTCTAGTGGGAAACTGCAAAACTGACAGTGAAGTCAAGGAACCACCACACAGACACATAACCCCAAAGTCCTGACAGAATTAGGTCCTAAAATGAACTACTTATCAAAATAGTCTAAAATGGCTTTCTATGTGCGTATAATTCTAGCATACAGGTTTAAAGGGACCTTTTATGTTTCCTTGAATAAGTCAGGATAGGTCTGTGAGCTTTATCATTCTCAGGTACTGAGGTTTCACCTGATCAGTTCTGCCTGTTTTGAGCTCGTTTCAGAATAAGCAGTTTTAGGGCTACGTCACTATTATGCAAATAAGCTGCTGTTGGCCACACCCCTCAACTCAAAACATAAAAATTCTGTGAAGAATTATTGCACGTTTATATCATTATTAATTCACAAAAAAGGAAAAAAGAATACGCCTCCTCCTCCATCAGGGGGTCTGCAGCCTCTCTTGGCTCAGCAGTTTGCCCCGTCACAGTTCTCCTCTCCTCCACCTCCTCCTCTGGGCCCACAGCCGCCCCGGACGTAATAGTGGACAGACACAAAGTTAACCTGTGAGGCTTTGAGTTTCGGATTGTTTTTACTGGGGGTTTTTCAACTTTTTTTCTCTTTTATTAACATAGTACTAGTGGTAATTTAGACAAACCTGCCGTGACTTTAACAGAGACGTGTTTCTCCACTTGGGTTGTTAGGTGAGGGGCTGGGCTCAGCTTGGGGTTGCTAGGTAACAGGGATTGTGATGCAACAATCCCAAGGTTTTTGAAACAGGTCGTTTTGTAGACACCAGAAAATATTTACTTATTGTCAAAAAACGGCTGGGTGATTTTTTGGGTTTTTTTTGAGCTTGGACTGTTTCTAGAAGCAGTAGACACTCAAATGGAAGTACAAAAACATGCAAAAAGTGAATTTTGCATAATAGGTCCCCTTTAATCAAACATTCTGCACAAAAAAATTCTTAAATTTCAGATAAGCTGATAATCAAAGTCTTAATTCAAATTATTAAATGATTAATTGTCACTTTCAGTAAATTATATGGTAAAAAATCATATTCAAATTAATTATTTCAGTTTTTCCTTAAAATATAATTTCCAAAAATCATACTGTCTGTTTATTTTGGTTGTGTCAATTTTGTTGTTGTTTGTTGTTGATTCTAAATTTTGATCTGGATTATTTTTGTAATGAAAAATTAACAGACAAATTTTGGTTTCCTATTTTTTGGTCATAAACAGCATGATGAGAATTCCATGTAATAATGAAATCCACTTAAGCTGTTAAGTTCTGATGCATCATAAGGGTAAATAGATTAAGTAATCCAATTATTGAATTCCTATAAGGTAAAAGCGATCTGTTATTGGACAACACTGACCGGGTGCACCTGTTTTAACGAGAGCTTTCACATGTGAGAAAAAGGCTTCACCCTTCCGTCCTTCCTTCATCTCATTTTCTGCATATGGATGGGTATCACCACACTTTTTGGTATTACTCTGTAAAAATGTAGTTTCACTTTGACACTGAAGGTTTTTTTCTTTTTTTAATTTAATTTTAAAAGAAGGTCATTTTGTAGTGATCATGAATAAAAACATCCAAGGGAACTGCAAGTCTTATAAGCTTCAGTTCTTTACAAAGATTTGACAGTGAGAAAGTTAATCACTCGGAATGTGTGGTTCCACACCAAGAAAAAGAAGATATGAAGAACAGCCTATAGTTTAATATGACGTCACATTATAAGCACACAATTCAAAAGAAACATGATATTCAGTGAAAATCGTACAAAAAATCTCAACAAAATCCTCATAAAATTCAATTTAAGAAAAAAAAAATCTATTAAATTTATGTAATATGCTAGAAAAAAAAACATTTTAACATCTGAATTTCTGCTAAAACTACCATCACATGTAAAATATAATCTTTTAATACACTTAGAAAGTGTTCACTTTTTTTTAAACTAAAAATGTAATATGTCCGCACATAATTAGATTTGAAAAAAGTATTTAAAAACAACCAAAAAAGTCACTTTTATGTGCATTTATGTTAAGTTAGACTGCAATCAAACATTCATCGCATTAGGCACAAACAGGAGAAACTGAATAACTCTATCTAGTGCAGCAATTCTTAAAGTCTGGACTGAACAACAGGTCAATCCGAACCAGGCCCACGTTACGTTGAAATACACTGAAATGCATTGGTACAATGCAATAAAGAGTGGTGTGGCTTTGTTAAGAATGTGGAGGAAAGAGTACACAGGCCAAGTGAGTGAGTCTGTATTGGTAGAGTCTCACTGAGCTCTAACTGTTGGGGGCCAGTTGGCAAGTAGAGGTGTGTGATGCAGCAAAGTTTGATATCAATCCAATACCAAGTAAACAGGGCCAGTATCACCATTACTTATACAATACTTTTAGGTTATAAGGGCAGCCTATACACATAGACATAGGAGAGAACAGTGTGTCATGTTTATTATAAGTAAAAAAAAAGTGAAAACACTTAATTGTGTGCAGTCATAAACAAAACAACAAATACAGATTGCATTTTTGAACTCTCTAAATAGAATTACTTTTAAAAAAATTCCGACATATTTGCAATTAGGATTTTCTTAAAAAGAAAAGTTTTAGACATTTAGAAATTTCTTTCATTTTTAGTCCGTATATGACTGGATTAAACAAAGGATCAGAGACAAATAATTGCATTGTCATTAAAAAGCGAGCAGTTACAGGAAAATCAGACTCCACTCGAGCTTTAATTACATCATATGCAGATAAATAAGAGCAGTTAATTATAACCAACAAGTGGGGTATGCAGGTTTCAGCAGCTTTTCCTCTTAATGTTTTAAAGTTTTGATAAGATAAAATAAATATCTTTGCATATGTAAAAATTATAAAGAGCACTGGAAATAGTATAAGATTTATTAAATTAATAAGTCCAAATACAGTTAGTGGTTTTGATCTCATGCACTGAAGTGTGAAAACTGCATTGTTACACATTATACCATTCAAAGTTAGGTTGCATAGTTTAGCTTTAGCACTCAGGGTTGCTGATACTGTAATATGACAAGCAGGTAAAAACCAGGCTAAAATCAGAAAAGTATTCACCATGTTGTTTGTCATAATAGCGTGATATCTCAGAGGTTTACATATAGACACATATCTGTCATAAGCCATCACTGCCAACAGAATAAATTCTGCACCACCTAAAGTATAAAACATAAAAAACTGGAAGATACAAGTTGAATATGATATGATTTGTTTTTCAGATAAAAAGTCAACCAGGAGCTTTGGATAAACAACAGTGCTGTTTAAAACACAGTTAACTAACAAAGCTGCAATGAAGATGTACATGGGCTCGTGAAGGCTTTTGTTTGACCAGATCAGATACACAATGATAGAATTACCACAAATTATTAAAACATATATTGTAAACATAATTGTAAAATATAAATACCTGTATTTGTTTAATTCCACAAACCCGCACAGAGTTATATAAGAAATATTTACCTCGTTTTCCATAATAGTTGTTGTAACTGTTTAATCACTAAACAGGTAATTTCTACAAAAATCCATTAATATCCAATCTATACTGACAGTATTTTTCTAACCTGAATTTACAGACACTACCTTTGTTGTTTTAACATCTGCAACAAGTGCAAACTGAATATTTTAGGACTGTGGAAAGTTCTTATGATAGTGGTGCTCCCTCTAAAGATGAAATCTCTGGTGACTGGTCACACAGTTACACTTTTTCCTCTATGAAATTGTCACATTAAAGAATCACAATATTCAACACAAAGCAAGATAAATTTGTGTGAACAAGAATAACCAGGGTAAATCATTCTCACCTTTTAAAAATGTTTAGATTATAGTGTTTTTTTTATTGTTGTTTGTTTGCCAAAGTGGGCCACAAGCCAGTGTACATCCAGTGTCAGTAGCAAGGCTGGATAAATGGGATTACAAACATTTGCCAAATTAAACAAGCAGATCTCAATATTTTCAAAATCAAGGGGGATGTATAGACCTGTAGGAGCTACAGAGGGATAAAGTTGATGAGCCATAATATGAATCTAAAGAAATGAGTTGTGGAGACAGTTGATTCAAACCCTGATAAGAAGCAATATGGTGACCATTGAGCAGCAGTATTGTTCATGTCTCTTCAAACTTAATGTTGGCCTTGAGAGTGTTGATAAAGAACTATAATGAAGGTCAGAAGGATTTGCACTGCGTCTGTGGATCTATGCAAAACATATATTAGGATGTCAATAAAAAATGCAGTACTGTATAAGAAAGTCAGCTTTGGAAGTATGTCAGGATAGAGCAGGACATCTATAAGGACAGTGAGACAGGAGTGAGACGTGCAACAAGAGTGACTGAAGGGTTTAAGGTTTAATTAAATCAAGGATGAGCTCCAAGCCACTTCTTATTTGCAATAATGATGGGAATGTTTACAGATGAGATGAGACAAAAGTCCTTAGAAATCATGATATTTGCAGATGACATTGTGATCTGTAGTGAGTGCATGGAACAGGTGAGCGGAAAGCTTGAAGAAGTGGCTCTGGAGTGAAGAGGAATGAGAAGCAAAACAGAATACATATGTGTAGATGAGAGGGAGGCAGGTGAAACAGTGAACTGCAAGCAACAGACTTACTGAAGGTGGATTAGTTTGGGTACCTGGGGTCAACCATCCAAAGCAATGAGCAGTGCACAAGAGAAGCAAAGACGTGACCAAAGGCAAAGTGGAGCGGCTGGAAACAAGTGCTGGGGTTGATTTGTGGTAGAAGGACAGCTGAAACAGAGAAAGGAAAGGTTTTCAAGATAGTTGAGAACTGCTATAATGCTGGTGTAACCCAGGTGTAGATTTTAACTTTCATTCTCTGGACTCTTTATCTCTTAAAATCTTGCGATAGTTTAAATGTATCATCATTAATTCTCGCGAGAATACGGAATAGCCAATCGCTGTTGAGTATCAGGGTCCCATGCTCCACCACATAGTATATTAGCTGGAGCGGGGAAGTAGGAAAGTTAAGAACGTGTTGGAAGGAGCAGAGCTGCAGGAGCCGACTACCATGAGCCGAGAAAAGATGAAAGAAAGGATTTTGAGATAGAAACTGCTGACCTGGTGAGTGTTTCTGCATGTCACTTAGCAGTTAGCTTATTGATGACATTGTTTGTTTTGTGTAGTTGTGAAATTACTGACTGGGAGAACAATAAGGTACCTTAAATATCAAGTACTTGTTTAGATTGTTTTTACATTTCATGTCAACTAATTTATATGATGTATATTTATTGTATTTTTCATGGATGTAATTTATATTGAATATGCATATAACCGACTCCGTCCATGACTCTCATCACACTCTGCTTCCATCCTGGTCCATAGTCTGATCACTTCTAGAATTGACTACTGTAACTTTCTCCTCCTTGGTCTCCCTCTCAAATCTCTGTGTAAACTTCAAATGGTTCAAAACTTGGCTGCACGCATCATCACCAAAACCCCCTCATCCCACCACATCGCCCCAGTTCTCCATCAACTTCACTGGCTTCCCGTCTCATTCAGAATTCAATTCAAAATCCTCATGTATACATTCAAGGCTATCCACAACCTCGCTCCTTCCTATCTGTCTGATCTCGTGCACATCACCACCCATTCACGCTCCCTTCGTTCATCGTCCTCCAT
>NC_051435.1:24705326-24716023 GCF_001649575.2 Kryptolebias marmoratus | reverse complement strand
ACACTTGTAGTGCCTGAAGATTTCTGTTCCTCCTGCCAGGCTGGTAGGAGGCTTTCTGTAGCCAACTGAACAATTTTGTCCCCACTTCAATATGACACTTGTCAGCCCAAAACCTGCACTAAACTAAGCACTTTAAATGTAACTTGCTTGGGACCTGAACCAACCCCAGCTTGGGGTGAAAGAACTGAAGGGTGTGGGTTTGTTATTTATGAAATTGTGGGTTTGTTGTTTATGAAATTGTGGGTTTGTTATTTATGAAATTGTGGGTTTGCTATTTATGAAATTGTGGGTTTGTTGTTTATGAATTGTGGGATTGTTTTTGGTTTGTTTTCACATTTTCATATGGCCATATAATTGATTGCACAGATGTTGTAAATATGTATATAATTTTTTCACTCTAAATACACGCACCTGCAACTGCAAACTTCTAGTCTCTGTCTGCTCCTTCTTGAGACGTATCTTATCTTCTGATAAAATAGCCCATTTGACATTTTTTTTGTATCAACCATTTACATTGAAATATTGCAGCATATTATTTTTTAATAATATGCTACACTTGGTTTGGAAACAGTGGCACTAACATAGAGACATGAGGCAGAGCTGAAGATGTGGACAATTTCACTACTCGTGATCAAAATGGACTGGGTCAAAAATAAGTAAGGAGAACCCTAGATGAGTGGTTATGTTATTAAACACATGCATAAAGTTGGAAATGCCTGAGCCTCAGAAGTGTGCCACTAGGAGATCTGCACCCCAAGTCAAGTCAAATTTATTCATATAGCACTTTCCAGCAACAATGTGATGCAAAGTGCTTTACAAGGTGAACATAAAAATAAAGAGTGAAAACACAACAATATCTAAAATATGAGCTAGGATAATCTAAATGGAATCATGAACACACACAACAACATAAAGTTAAAACTAAACAAAACTAAACGTACCGGAAGGCTAGTTAAGAGTACCGAAGGCCAGGTAAGAGTAAAAAACATTTTAATAAAAGGCCAACATTTTTTACAACAAGTTTTACAAAGTAAATACCCAGAGTGAGCCAGACCGGTAATGAGAGGACAGTGATAAAAAGGTAAGTGAGTTTATTCATAATGGTGCACTCAGGAGGGTTATCTGGAAAGGGATGAAGGTTTGGTTGGAGAAATGCTGAGAAGAGTTGATCTAATTCAGTCTTCAGACCTTACATGGATCAACATAGATACTGGCTCGGAAAAGGGGCAGTTGTTGTGTTTGCAGGTGAGGATCAGAGAGTAGCAGGGCGAAGGAAGGCTGCAGGTGCTCCAGGTGCATGGGAGGTAGACCAGCAAAAGGAAGAGATGCCAGGTGAATACTCAAAGAGGTGCAGTTGCATAAATCTTAACAAAACACAATTTAACAAGAGGTTACTTGTAGGATAGTCACGAGGGACACGAGAGAGGCTGTACATGTACCAAAGTCACGTAATGTTCCAGCAACGAATGGATCACAACCAAGAGCTTAAGTAGGCTAAAGGATCATCAGCAGGATCACCCACATTGTCCTATATTTCATTTAGATTATACATGATTGATCTATATTTGATTATGATGTTTCTATGATGTTTAATTGTACCTGCTGTATTTGATTATGTACCCGATTGTTGTTTCTGTGTTGTAAAGCACTGAAAAGTGCTATATAAATAAAGTTCACTTCACTTCACTTCACTTCACTTCACTTCACAGGTGAGTGGAAGGAGGCTCAGGCCCCTAAAACAGACGTCTGGGATACGCCGGACCGAGTATGCAGGCAGGGCCGTAGCTACCATTGACGGCAGGAGGGTTCAGAGGACCTTCAACAACTGGTTTGTTGGTTTGATTTGAAAAGTAGGATGAATGCACATGGACCGTGGTAACTAACTTAACAGCAGTGGGGTTAATGATCTCGGTAATGGGGAAGGGGCCAATGAACCTGGGTGCTAACTTCTTAGAAGTACCTTGTAGAGAGCAATGTCTCGGGTGGAGAGCCATACCTTCTGACCGACTGTATAGTGAGATGCCAGGGTCCTGAGATGATCAGCCATACGCTTATTTTGCTCCTTGGTCCTCAGAAGAGCGTCTCTGGTTTCCCGCCAAAACTTTCATCAACTGCACAGGTGGTGCTGTATGGAAGGAACAGCCAACTCAACCTCTTGACTGAGGAACAGCGGGGGAAAGTAACCTAAAGAAGCTTCAAAGGGGGAGAGACCAGTAGCAGCAGAGGAGTGAGAATTATAGTCATGCTCGATACATGGTAAATGTTGAGACCAGGTGACAGGGTTATTGTTTATAACGCCACAAATAGCAGCTTCTAACTCCTAATTACATCTCTCAGATTGGCCATTAGACTGAGTATGGAAAGCAGAGGACAGGCTGACGGAGGCCCCAGGGCCTGACAAAAAGCCTTCCAAACCTGAGAGGTAAACTGGGGACCTCAGTCAGACACAATGTCACATGAAATGCTGTGGAGTCTGAAAACATGTTGTGTCATGAACTGGGCTGTTTCAAGAGCAGAAGGAAGCTTAGGTAGAGGAGGAAATGTGCTGCCTTAGAGAATCTGTCGATTATTATGAGGATGACTGTATTACCTTTAGAAGTGGGAAGGCCAGTGACGAAGTTGAGTGTAATGTGTGACCAGGGTTGTCCAGGTGTAGGAAGAGGTTGGAGGAGGCCAGATGGAGGCTGGGGCTGGCTCTTGTTCAGAGCACAGATGGGACATACTAAAACAAAATCTTTGACATCAGGCTGTAGGGTAGACCTCCAAAATGCCTCTTAGTAAAACTTGTCATTCTATTGACTCCAGGATGGCATGAAAACCTTGAAGTGTTAGCCTTTTCTAATACCCTGTTTCTGACATGTCTAGGGAGAAACAATCTATTAGGAGGACCAGTACCTGGATCCAGTTTTGTTTGTTGCGCCTCCCGGATTTCATTATCAATTTCCCATGAAAGGGTGCTGATTATGCACCAGGAAAGAAGAATTCCTTCTTTAGACTTGGAATGATTGGTGGCAGAGAACTGTTGGGACAAGGCATTGGGTTTGATGTTCTTTGAAACAAGCTTGTAAGTTATGGAAAAATTGAATTTGACGAAAAAGAGTGACCAACGAGCCTGTCGTGCGTTAAGTCTTTTAGCTTGTAGGTGTAGCTTGGTAGGTGAGGTTTTTGTGATCTGACCATATGATAAAGTGGCCACTCCAGCCAGTGGCGCCACTCACTCTTCAAGAGCCATCTTAATAGCCAATGGTTCCCGGTTTTCCACATCATATTTTGACTCAGCAGGGGATAGACGTTGAGAAAAAAATGCACAAGGGTGAAGTTTCTGGTCAGCAAGGGATCTTTGAGAGAGAATAGCTCCAACACCAGAATCTGATGCATCAACTTCAACGATGAATTGCTTGTGGGAATCTCTGGAAAAGATTAGGGTTTGTGGAGAATTTTACCTCATTCTGTCCAAAAATTCTTCCCCTTCAACTGAGTACAGTTCTCCTGGAAGTGAAAAGTTTGTTCAAACACTTGAATAATTTTCTTATTAGAAAAATGAACACATAAAAATAATCAACATTCATTTTTCATAGTCCAAAAGCATCGCTTCCCAACCTGGGGCCTTTCTGGGTGGAGTTTGTCTGTTCTTCCTGTGCACACATGGGTTTACTCCAGGTACTCTGGTTTCTTCCCACAGACCAAAAATATGCATGTTAGGGTAATTAGTAACTCTAAAATTTTTCCTGGGTGTGAGCGAGAGCGTGAATGGTTGTTTGTCTCGTTTGTCTCTATGTGGCCCTGTGATGGACCTGCTAATTGTCCAGGGTGTCCCCCGCATCTCGCACATTGATGGTTGGAGATAGGCACCAGGCCCCCGTGACCCGGAATGGAGAAGCGGTTAAAAAAATGGATGTATATTTCAAAAGCTTAATTATAAAAAGTCAAGTCAAATTTATTTATATAGCACTTTTCAACAACAGGGCAGTACAAAGTGCTATACAACATGCAAACATAAAAATACAGTCATAAAACACACATAACGATATCGAAGATATAGAGCTAAACATATCTAAAACATGAGACACTAAATAAGACTAAGTTGTACAAAAGATAAACCAAAGATAAGTTGAGGAGAACCAAACTACAATATAACATAAACTAAACTAGAGTTTTAAAACCTCAGCCGAACACAAGCCATGAAAACACACACCCGATTTAAAGTTACATAAAAATACAGAGTAAAACTTATCTAAAACAAGTCATAATAAAAAAAAACTAAAAATAAAAATAAGCTGAGGAAAACCAAACTAGGATATATTGAAAGTGAACATAAACTAGACTAGGATTTAAAACATCGCAGTTAATGAGACATCATAAAAACTGAATTTTAGATACCAAAGGCTAACTAAGGGTACCGATGGCCAGCTAAGAGTTAAAAACATTTTAATAGTTTAATAAAAGGTCTACGTGGTAAAAACTAAGATAAGTCAAATAAAGGTACTGTAAGGCTAATTAAGAGTACCAAAAGCCAGCTAAGAGATACATTTTAATAGAAACAAGATAAACAACTTAGATAAAACAGTAAATGAAAAAAAGTAAATAAAATGAAATAACAGATAAGAGCAATGTGGGTCAGCTTTAAGTAAAGGCAGCAGCAAATAGAAAAGTCTTCAGGTTGGATTTAAAACAGCTAAGAGTCTCAGCAGACCTGCAGCTTACAGGGAGTTTGTTCCACATTTTAGTAGCATAAAAGCTGAAAGCTGCCTCTCCATGTTGAGTTCTGACCCTGGGAACAGAAAGCAGGCCAGTCCCTACTGACCTGAGGGCTCAGGGAGGTTCATAGCAGACCAGCAGATCAGAAATGTATTTTGGTCCTAAACCATTCAGTGCTTTATAGACCAATAATAGTATTTTAAAATCAATTCTTTGACAGACGGACAGCCAGTGCAGAGATCTAATAACTGGGGTTATATGATCCCTTTTCTTGGTCCTTGTGAGGACTCGAGCAGCAGCATTCTGAATTAACTGCAGCTGCCTGATCGATTTTTTGGGGAGACCTGTGACCACACCATTACAGTAGTCTAATCTACTAAGAATAAATGCATGGATAAGTTTTTCTAAGTCCTGCTGAGACATTAGTTCTTTGATCCTCAATATATTCTTTAAGTGATAATAGGCTGACTTCAGAACTATTTTTATGTGGCTGGTGACACATTTGCAATTAGACTTTTTTTAAACAAAAATGTTTTAGACTATTAGAATTTTTTTTTAGTTTTAGCCCGTATATGAATGGATTGAATAAAGGATGATACAGAAATATTTGCAAAGTCATTATAAAACGTGTGGTTTTAGAAAACTCAGACTCCACTCGAGCTATAATTACATCATATGCAGCCAAATAGGAGAAGCGAACTAAAACCAACAAGTGAGGTATGCAGGTCTCAGCAGCCTTTCTTCTAAATGTTTTACACTTTTGGTAAGATATTAAAAATATCTTTGTATACGTAAAAACTGTAAAAAGCATTGGAAGTATTACAAGATTTAATAAACAGACACCCCCAAATACAGTCAGTGGTGCTGATCTGACACATTGAAGTGTGAAATCCCAATATGAGCAGGGATCCATACTAATTTCAACTCTACCCCATAATTTCTAATTCTGAAAACTGTGTTAGCTATATCCAATATACTATCTTGTCTCAATTCTGAATGCATCTCCTGAATACTTGTTAGAGCACTACTAGTCTAAACAAATTATGACCTTCTTCTCCCTAACTTCTTCAATCCACTCTAAAACCATTAATATTGCCATTACTTCTCCTATACTGGTAAATGATGTTCCTATGTATTTTATCACCTCATTACTTACTAATTCTCTCCCCTGTTTCACAAACGGAGTCACAAACAGCCAAGAGTCCATCTTAAAGGTAAACAAATTTATTCACTTTCAGCGCTGAAAGGGAGATGCATACCAAAGTTCAGCCTACGTCTCAATCTAACTTCCTGTTGGATGTACTTTTGTTATCCGAAAAGCAAAACATCAGTCTAGTCTGGTACTTTTCCATGTCGGTGTTTTTCCATTCTCCTCGTGGAGTTGCTTCCTGGATTTCATGACGTCATCTCATTACGTGTTCTCTACGACCTGCTATTATCCTTTACATTGTTTCTGGGCTCTGAACTCTGGTAAAAAGAAATTTCATGGTCTTACATTTTATATAACTTTTATATATCATTTTATATAACTTCGCACTAGTCAAACCGCGCGACTGCCGTTAAAAACTGAAGAGGAAGAAGTAATTAAAGTAAATTAGTTATTAGGAAATTGTTTCGAAGATCATTTGGGGATATAGTTTTCCAGAGTTTCTCCCAGAAAAGAGGCTAAGCCTGGTGGTAGGTGGCCGTTAGCTGGCCGATTGTCAGCTGACCATTATTTAGTAAAAAAAAAGATTAAAGTTAACAGGAAAGTAGAAAATATGGCTATTTATTATGTGATATACTGTAAAACTACAGTTTTACAAAAAGGCACTTTTGAAATGCTTTTTTAAACAAAAATACAATTAAAATAAATACTAATTGTTTGCACCTAATTTGAATCGTGATTTAAGTCACATTTACAAATAAATTAAATTAACATAAATGAAAAAGTGCAAACAAGGCACCAACACACGTCTCACGTCAAGCCAATTAATAACAAGAGAGAACTGAAAAATAGACAGATGCTGTACTGTACTGTGCTTTTTGTGGCACAGGCTGCATGTTGGATCAAAACAAAGCATATCTAATGCTGAATTTAATAGCATCATTTTACTGTTCTGGAAAGTTCTATGCTCTCTCAACACATGAACATAACTCTTGTCACCCTTCCTCTTCCATAATTGATAAACTGCTGCCTCTAAGTCATAGAATGAAATTTCCTTCCACAAGCTTTATCCTGAAAAGAAAACTATATGGTTGCAGTGTAAATAAGTATTAAAAAATAAGTTGACAAGCTAAAAATCAGTTGTGAAACTTTTAGAAAGGTGAAAGGATAGCAGACATACTTCAGAGAACAGATAGAGAGGTTCTAATATTGACCATGAATGCAATAAGAGGTGTTTTATAGATTTGGATTACCTGAACTAATAACAAGTGCAGAGCAGGTAATAATACCTATAGCTCTCTTTACAGTTTCTCTGTGCTTAAACACTCCTAAAATTAGCAAAAATGGTGGTGAAAAAGCTGCCCCCCATCCACCCAAAAAAACAATGCAAGCACATGGCTCACTAGTCACTTGGTTGCACTCACTCAAAATTGAGTGGGACAATGCTGGAAAATTTTCTTGCAATTTTGAGTCACCAGGTAGTCTACAACAGTCACAGTCCTGTGAGATACCCCCTTAACTTTGGAAAGAAAGTTTCTTTAGTTGTTATAATGGACATTATTTTTGTCTTTTAATCTTCATTCACTGTTTTGACTGATTGCTGGATGCTCTGACAACTGCCTAATATCACTATTGCTCAACTCAACACTATCACGTATGCCCCTCTGTGCCCATTCTAGATGTGCCAGCTCCTTGCTTATCAAACCATTTGCATAACTATTTCTGATCTACATGTGGACCCATTCTTTCTGGGTAAATACATAAACAACTAGTCAAATGAAGTACTTCTGGTTTATAGTTGTAATTTGAAAGACAAAATAAAACAAACAAACAAAAACAAAAAATAAAACTGCTTCTATGCCAGAGTGCTTCTTGATATAACACTGGAAGAAAGCTCTCCCAAATACAATCCCTGAGCGCTTCTGCTAAAAGCTATAAGCCTGACTTTTAATAAGACAATAAAATGTAAACAACTTCTTCTGATTACCTTACCCAAGTAAGATGGTAATCAAAGAAACTTTTTGGCTCCAGAGTGACCAGGTGTGCTTATCATGCAAAATTTTTAACTATTTTTTCAAGAACCCAATTATCTGTCCAGGGATTCCTTTCATTACTACTTCCTAATAAGGGGTCTATCAGGTTTTGCAGAAATAGTCAAAGGCGAGCAACTTGGCAGCAAACAGACTCGAGAGACAGCGGAATAAGGTAAGTGATTTTATTTACAGTGTAGGACAAGGGACGGGACCGGATCTGGAAAGGAAGGTTGAAGGTGAGTGCACTGTGTATCCAACAGGGAGTAATTTATTTCGGATGTAAAGGAGTTCTGTTCTTACTGGTGGAGGTGGTGATCTCCACACAGAGGAGGATGGTGAAGGTAATCTGAGGTGAGTATTTACAGAAGGTGGTTTCCAGCGTAGTTGATTCCAGACACAGAACTGAGTATTCACAAGTATACGTTCCACAGGTAGGTCGGGTTCCAGATGGAGGCAGACAGGCACAGTGCAGATCTGATCGTGGGAGAGGCTCGGGGAGAAACTTCTTTTTGTGAAGGCGGCGAGACGCACCGATTAGGCAAGCTCCAGGAAGCAAAGGGTTTTGAAGATACACAGAGTACAAAAAACATGATCAAGACTCAGGAAGCAGAATTTGCTAGAGGCCGAGATGCTTTTACCCATGACAAGCGGTGCTTCAGCGTCGGTCTGGTCTTCACCGCAGCCTTAAGTACCCGGAGCACTGATGATCTTGATCTGCCGCAGCTGAGGACAATTAGTCTGCCAACCAATCACCGGAACAGGAAACCAGGAAGCAAACTCACAAATTACCACAGGGTCTTTTATGAAGGTTTGTTTTAATGCTTTACAAAAAGGCTATTTACGAGTTTACAAACTCTCTAGGAAGCATTAACAATAATTTATAAAACAATTATGAAATACTGTTCATACAATGAAGAAGGCTCATTATTTGTCAAGATCAATGTCAATGTCAATATGAAGCTTGCAGTTTTAGAAAAAAACAGAATGCACCCAGGCTATAATTGCATCATATGTTGCTAAATAGGAGATGCTGATTAAAACTAAAATGTGATGAATCCATCTGTACTGATACTGACGATCTGGAGCTTTAAGTCCCACCTACTCTCCTGCACACAATGTTACATTAACTTTTTTTTAAGGGTGAAGTTACTAATTACAGCTATACTTATAAGTGAAATGAATATTTGACCATAGAGCAGCAAGGTGCAAATTATGTGAATTTACAATTGTCAACATCTGGAAAAGCTTCTGAGGTTGTTTTTTTTTTTACTAAGAGCAAAATCTAGTTTGTTTAAATGGAGGGGCAGGACTTGTACTGTGACCATCCTGTAACAGCTCTGGCTTCAACCTCTGGCTTCCTGTATGTAGACTAGTAATTTAATACCTGTCTATAGTATATATGAGATCATATGATCTAGTACTGTACTCAAACAGAGCAGGTCTTCTAGCTGTACCAAACACAATCTGACAACAAAGAACAGATTCCAGGACTTTTCTAGTTTATGTATAAGAAATGTCTCATTGAAAAGGAATCTGACATTTATAATTGCCATTTTCAAAGACACTAGAAAAGTACTTGTGAAATGTGAATCAGGAGAGTTTTGTGGAGAAATATGCCTAAGATTATAACTAAACAGATGTTTTAGTAATTGGTACAAGAATTCAGATAGAGAAACAACCAACCCCCCAAAAAAATCTTTGCCAATGAATCTTTCAGAACAAGTCTCACACCACGTGACAAATGTCACAAAGACCTAAAAAACACTGTCAGAGTTTCTCTTCCTTCTTAGAAAAAAAAGAGTATAACTCTGAGTACAGAAAAGTATAACTCTTGTTATATCTCAACTGAAGCTGCTTCAGAACTCTTCAGAATTTTAAAATATCTGCATTTGCGACCTGACCATTTTGGAATTACTTTTAGGGTTCTCTTATTGGTTTATAAGGGTACCGTATTTTCTGCACCATAAGGCGCACCGGATTATAAGGTGCAGTCTCAGTTATGGCGTCCATTTCTGTACTTAACCCATACATAAGGCACACCGGATTATAAGACGCATGCTAAAACATATGGTCTACAAAAACAAAACAAAAAAGGTCACAGAAGCAAAACGGTGAGTTTGGTTGAACTTTATTCTACTATGTAAATTATTTTACATATTATTTTTTATCATTCTTCTTCCACAAAAAGAAGTTGGCAGTTTCGCCATCAAACATGCTAGGTTCCCTCTCATCATTGTTGGAGTCAGTCTCGTTGCCAGTGGGCTGTTCAGCAATGATGCCGGCTTTTGCGAAAGCTCGGACAACAGTTAAAGCAGATACCTTAGCCCAGGCATCCACAAACCATTCACATATGATGGCGTAACTCACCTGGCGCTACCCCCATCTTAGTAAACATGTGTTTGCCGTCGGTCATCCATCGCTCCCCCGCCACTCGCAACTTCACTTTGAACAAGCTGTTTACACCAACGTCCAGCGGTTGGAGTTCTTTTTTTAAATACTCCCGGACTGATGGCAAGCTCTGAATTGAATTATATTACATAATGTTCTTTGATTACTTTATCGCTGCCAGCGTACGTAACGGTACTGTACACATTACCGCACGTCCCTGTGTCAGGGACAGATTTTGGAATTCAGTGCACACATACAGGTGCTGGTCATAAAATTAGAGTATCATGAAAAAGTAGATTGATTTCAGTAATTCCATTTAAAAAGTGAAACTTGTATATTATATTCATACATTACATACAAACTCATATATTTCAAATGTTTATTTCATTTAATTTTGATGATTACAAATGACAACAAATGAAAATCTCAAA
>NC_051435.1:24699841-24704121 GCF_001649575.2 Kryptolebias marmoratus | reverse complement strand
TAAATTTGAGATTTTCATTTGTTGTCATTTGTAATCATCAAAATTAAACGAAATAAACATTTGAAATATATGAGTTTGTATGTAATGTATGAATATAATATACAAGTTTCACTTTTTAAATGGAATTACTGAAATCAATCTACTTTTTAATGATATTCTAATTTTATGACCAGCACCTGTAAGGCGCCCCGGATTATAGGCACACCGCCGATTGTTGAAAAAATGTAAGGCTTTTAGGTGCACCTTATAGACCAGAAAATACGGTATTTATAGTCTTAGCCTTACTTTTTATCAGATTTACCCTCCAGATCCCTCAGATGCTCTGGCATCAGATTAGAACTAAAATCTAGGATGAGGCATATTTTTTTCTTATTATGGCCCTTGACTGTGGAACAGCCTTCCTGAGAACCTAAGGTCAGACAGATGAAAGCAAACTCTACACAGAAAGGCCTCACGTGGGAGGGGAGCTTAATTTAGATTTCAGATTTTTATGTTTTAAAAAAATTATATTTTTATCACCTACCTCTATAATAAAATTATATTCTCATTCTCTGAATAATATTTTTGCATTTAAATCTACATGGCATTACCAGGAACAATAGAACCTGTCTATATCATCCATCTATCCATCCTTTTCCTTTACCTGCTTTACCTTTCTTGGTCGCGAGAAGCTGGTGCGTATCTCCAGCCATCACTGTGCGAGAGGCAGAGGACACCCTGGACAGGTTGCAAGTTCATTGTTTCAGTACCATAACTTTGAACTTATAAAAGCAAAACTTATAAAATGTTTATATACAGATTTTCTTTCACACTCATATTAATAATAAAAGACGATACAAGAACATTGTGCAGTCATTTGAATTGCATTGCGATTGGTGAAATAGATTTCAGTCTAATAGTCATCTGTTGGACAAACAGGAAAAACTTATTTAATCTAACAGGACAACAGGTCTTCACAGCATATTTTGTGATTTTTCTTCCTGATGAATCAGATACAGATATCAGAATAAAAGGTTAGATATGCACAGTCATGATCAGAGCCACAAATACAGACTACTTTAACAATCACACTGAAAACTGCATTGTTACAAAAATGCAGACAAATACAGAGCTACACTTTAATTAAACAGAAGCGTTTCAAATGTTTAGAAATTTTCTTCATTTTTAGCCCATATATGAATGGATTAAATAAAGGATGATACAGAAATATTTGCAAGGTCATAACAAAACGAGCAGTTTTAGAAAAATAGGAGTCCACTCGAGCTATAATTATATCATATGCAGCCAAATAAGAAAAGCTGATTAAAACTAACAGGTGAGGTATGCAGGTCTCTGCGGCCTTTCTCCTAAATGTTTTACACCTTTGATAAGATATTAAAAATATCTTTGTATACGTAAAAATTGTAAAAAGCATTGGAAGTATTACAAGATTTAGTAAACAGACACCCCCAAATACAGTAACTGGTTTTGGTCTGACACAGTGAAGTGTGAATACAGCATTGTTACAAAATATACCTTTCAAATTTGAGTTACATATTTTAATTTTAGCAGCCAGGATTGCTGCTACTGTAGAATGAGAAGCTGGTAAAAACCAAGCCAGAACCAGGAAAGTATTCACTGTGATTTTTGTCATAACAGTTGGATATCTCAGAGGTTTACAAATAGACACATATCTGTCAAAAGCCATGATTGCTAACAGGAGGAATTCTGAGCTACCTAAAGTATAAAACATAAAAAACTGAAAAATACAAGCATAATATGATACAATCTGTTCTTTTGATAAAAAGTCTATTAGGAACTTTGGGTAAACATTGGTGCTGTAAAGAACACAGTTAAATAACAAAGCTGCAATGAAAATATACATGGGCTCATGGAGGCTTTTGTGAATATAGATCAGATACACAATGACAGAATTGCTACAGATTATTAAAACATACACTGTAAACATAATAGAAAAATACAAATATCTGTATTTGTTAATTTCCACATACCCACCCACAGTAATGTAGGTCACATTTATCTCATTACCCATAAATGTTCAAAACGGAAAATGTATGTCATTGAGCAGAATCAGTTTCTAAGAAGAATGTTATATATTCATGACCTGGATTTCAAGCACTTCTTAAGTATTGCAGATCATTAAAAACAACAAATTTGAAGTAAGAGGTTGATGCGAGTGGGAAGTTGTTTTATCAGACTGCTTCTGCCTCCTCTAGGATCTCATCTCATGGGGTTAACCCTGTTTTTACTACACGATGTGGCATCACAAAATTTTTAAACTTTCCTACCAGCTGTAGAATTACATAATGCTATACAGATTATTGCAATACATAATACGGTCTGGTACTTCTTGGTAACATAGGAGAAAATAACAGGGTACTTACAGGATAATTATGGAGTAACATACAGGGAACTTTTGTACTAACAAACATGGTGTTTAAGGTAACATAGGCCTGGGAGCTTTAGGGTTCTGCGTAATATCTTAGCTGTTCCTAGGACTGCGCTCTTCTGGACAATATCTTTGAGCTTGTTTCTGGGATGTATTGGAGCCACTCTTCTAGTTTGGGGGTCACAGCACCAAAGACTCCTGCTCTTGTGCTGCCATGATTAATGCCTCTGTGCTGTCCTTCCGTCTAGCCCTTTCTAGCCACGTGTAGGACTTGTTGATATCAACCACTTTCTTAGTCTGGCAGTGGTACATGTCATGCAGGGGCCTGTGTTTCCATAATGGTTCCTCTTTTTCGTGCATGCACAGATGTTTCTGTACACTATGCCCGTCACTTGGTTTCACCTCTCGCCCATTTCCCCCATCTTGTTCCAGTAGCCCATTTTTCATCAAGGTGCTCTGGTTCCCCAGCACCTGATGCAGGCCTTGTTTGGCTGGGTGACGTCTGAGCTGGCATGTCATGCATATCAATCTCTCTCATGGTAGGTTTTATTCCTTAAGAGCTTCTCTGTTCCTGAACATTTTTCCCCACCACTGTCTTAAATGAAAACTTTTAAGTCTGCATCAGGCAGCCCCCCTTTTCCATGTCTCCTATTGTTGATCCTCGAAGACCAGGCCTCCCTGGAGAGCTCCGCTTCCATCCTCTCTCTCTCACTCATCTGCGCCGAAATATTGAACCTCTCCAACGTGGGTAACACGTCGAGAAGAGAAGGAAAGGTTTTCATGCCGCCTTCCAAGTCGATTCTGAGTTGCGCTGGAAAACAACATTTTGCCTGTATTCCTTTTTCTTTAAGTTGCCTGATTATGCTCTGCAGTCTCACTCTCTTCTTTTGGACCTCTGGGGAGAAGTCCTGGTCGAAGTATATTCTTTTCCCTTGAAGAACGATTTGTTTTTGTGACCATGCCCATTGCAGCACCGCTTCTTTTGTGGTGTAATTCATGAAGCGGACAGTGATGGAGCATGACGGATCCGTGTCAGCTGGCCTTGGTCCTAGCACTGGGTGCGCTCTTTCAATGCTTAAATCTTCCTGCAGAAGAAGCGTGCTCCTGATTAGTTCCCTGATGAAGCCCACCATATCCTGTTTCTTGCTTCCCTCCAGAACTTGGTAGATTCTAAGATTGTTACGGCGCAAATGGTTCTGTAGGTCATCACATTGGTTAGTGAGTAAGGCCTCACATCTCAGTAAGTACCGAAGCACCCTCTCGTTTCTCTGGCTAACTTCTTCCGTCGTGCCGGTCCTACTTTCGGCTTCCTCCAGACGTTGCTCTAGTGTGTCCATGCACTCTTTCAAATCTCCTACTGATGTTTCCAGCCTTATTAGAGCAGCTTTTGTCTCAGCAAATGCACTCTGATTTTCTTTCCTCAACTCCTTTAATTCCTGCAGGACTTCGGCTAATGTGTCATTAGCTTTTCTTCTCTCGCTAGCTGTGGTGTTAGCCTGCTGTGAGTCTTTCTTCTCTTTGGGCTCTTTTTGGTCAGTTTGTTGTTTACCAACCATGTTTCTTGTCGGCATCATCTTCTTATTTGTGATTTCTGTAACGCTCACAACAGAAGACCCGAAATTTCAGCCACGTGAAGGCAATCTCAGCAGACAAATTCAAGGGCGAGGTTGAGAGGCCACAAACGAACTTTAACACTAACTCTATACAAAACCCCAACATATGCGAAAAATTTCTTCACAGACTTGAATGAGCTTCTATCTCTCATATGCATTGATTATGATTGTTTAATAATTGTCGGTGATTTCAACATTCATGTTGACAGCCCCCAAGACCGAGGGGCAAAAAATCTGTTTAATATATTAGAGAGTTTTGGTCTAACACAACATGTCAA
>NC_051435.1:24683627-24697582 GCF_001649575.2 Kryptolebias marmoratus | reverse complement strand
ATGGCTAAATTAGGGTTAGAGTGCGGGTTTTTGATGTTTGTCTCTTTCTTACTGTTTATTCATTGTCACATGCTGTTTTTATTTTGTTTTTTAATTATGTAAAGCACCTTGAAATGCCTTGCTGCTGAAATGTGCTATACAAATAAAATTTGATTGATTGATTGATTGAGAGACCGAAACAGGGTCGTATCCAGGAGACAGAAACCAGCAGAGTGTCCGACGAGGGCTAGGCAAGGGGATCCAAAAGGCAAGATGTGGTCAAGATCGTGGTCAGCCAAAAGGAGGTAATGCTGGATATTTACTCACACCAAAGGGCTTTCAAAAATCTGGCACTGTCTGATTGTCTGAGGCTGAATATAACTGTTGGTGAACAGGTGGATGGGATGAACCTGATTGCACTGCTGAGCAGTAGTGTGCAGGTGGCCCGGATGAGCTTGATTGCTGCAGTGAGGGCTGAGGAGGAAGACAGAATATGCAGACAGGCCAGCATCATAACAGTTTCTCTTAAAGGGATATCCAGAAAGTTATATAATTTGCAGACTGTTCCTCAATCTCACGGGAGCCTCCACCCAATGCGACCGTCTCAGAACATGGCACCACCGGAAGTCTGGCAAAACTTTTTACATACAACTGTATATATTTGGGCAGACAGACTTAAACACAGAAATGGAGATGTAAATGTGTGTGAGGTTGGATGGGTTGGGCGGGGTGGGGGTGGTGGGGGGAATGGTTGCAGTGGTGCCAGCTTCACGCAATGTTGTCCCACATTGACATTCCCAAATGTTGGCAAGTATGATGGACATCCAGCTGTTTTGTTTTAAACTATACATTCTGTTTTTCTTTTGTTCTGTTTTGTTCTTTGAAAAACGGACTGGTTATTTTGTTTTTTGATTCTAATTATCACACGAAAAACGAAAAATTGCCTGGTTTTTCATATTTCACTTTTAGGCTAAAATCGGAAACACAAAATCGAAAAATGGGCAGCAGGACAGAATTTGATTTTAATATTTAATTGGTCGCATTTCGATGACCCAGAAGTGGCTCCGTGCAGCAGTTCAGGAGGTAATGTAGTGGACACTGTGGCAGCGCTAAAACCGCTGATAGAGGACTTGTTTAACAGGGGTTTGATCCTCGAAACAATACGTAAGTCTCCATGGCTGATAGGTCTGACTGGATTATCCGGTCCTAATTGATCAATTTTGAACAAACATAAATAAGTAGATGTCTCATTACGTCCCGGAGCACATCACCGCCATGTTGGACGGATCTCTCCTCTCTCAAAGAGCCAACAGGAGTAACCACAGAGCGAGCAGCTATGGCCGGATTTTATATCACATGGGATTACCTTTCACAAGTAAAATGGAACAATAATTTTGGTTATTTGACCATTTATTATAATATGTCATCGTAGCTAACATTATTGGGTAAACAACAAAATGCTAACAGGAGAAACTGGTCCTCCTCTCTTATTAACAATCAAACTTGTTTCTTTATTAAAATATTAAATATACTGAAATATACAATTATTAATATGCCATACTATATGTCTGTCCTTGTTAAAGAGCATAAAACAAAGTATTTTAGCATGATAGCACATATTTTTAATGTGTGAAAGGATCCTATATCATAACTACATCTCTGCTGTTTGTAACAAATCAAACTGTGAAAATCAGGTAAAGATTCAGAGAGTTATGATTATATTAGTTGGACATACAGCTTCCTCAGTACAAAGAGATGAACTGGGGGGCACGTGAAGGACTCAGCCAAGATGGCGGCCACGCTGACTTGTCAGCTCCACCAGACAGCGCCAGTCTTCGAGGTGCAAACAATGTCTATGGTGGCCGGTAACAAGCTAACATTTGTTGTTAGCTAGCGCTCCTTACCAAACTTCCGGGTCACCTAAACCCGACCAATTAAATATTAAAATCAAATTTTGTCCTGTTGCCTGTTTTTCCATTTCGTGTTTTCGATCTTGGCCTAAAAGTGAAATATGAAAAACTAAGCGTTTTTTCATTTTTGGTGTTATAATGAAAAACAAAAATGAAAATAACCAGTCCGTTTTTCATTATTTGATTTTTGATACTCAATTGAAAATGGAAAGAACGAATGATACACGGATTCATAAATAGTCTAAGGGGGTGAATACTTTTAGACTTGTTTTGGGCACGGTAAATTTTTGCCTCGTGTTGATCCAATCGATTATTGTGATTAATGAGCGTGCTCGCGGTCTGTCCGTCACTGGTGTTACTCTTTGACATTTTGTCTGGCTGAAGCATACTAATAAGTTTCACAGGATTTGTCAAAGGTGAGTAACCCAGAAACAGATGGACACAGGCGGTTTAACAAAAGGTAAGTGATTTTATTTACAGTGCTTGTAAGCGCAATGATCAGGATCTGGAAGAGAGAGTAGTAGAGATAAGTATAGGTTTCCTCAGTGGCAGGTAGTTGGCTGGTATCGACAGATGAAGTGATCTTACAGGTGTGGTGAGGAGAAGTAACTACTCACCACACCTGTAAGTAGCCACCTCCGTGAAAATGAGGGAGTGTTACTGGGCCGCCCGTGTGCTCCTGTCTTTAAAACCGGTCATCTCTTCCACTTACTCATTGGTCCATTGTTGCTTTCATGCGGTCTGGTTCCTCTCATGTCTTGTCGCTTGTGTTTTGCTACAGTTTGTATTTTGTTTATGTTTTGTATTTAGTTTTGTTTTGATGCCACATCAGCTTTTGTTTTTGCTTTTATTTAGAATAAATTACTTTTTCTTGGAGTTATCAGCATGAGTCTGCGCATTTTGGCTCACCTTACTCTCCACCACACCTGACAGTGCCATGAAAAGAGATAGTAACAAAGCCAAGAAAAGGTAAGTCAACTCTGTAGCTCAGTAATGTGATAATGTAATTGTCTGTGCAACGAGTTGCAGAATTAAACAACAACGAACATATGTGCTACAAGGAAAGATCAGTGATGATGCTAAGCAATTTTGCATTTAGTTTAAAAATTGTTATGATGTATGCTTTCTGTGATCACCCAGCCCCAGGATTTCAAAACCAAAACAACATAGATTGGTTTTATTTCGGAGACCTCTTGACTCTTTTTGTTTTTCCTTTTTTAACTAGTCGTATATTTTTAACAATGGCAAATTAGGGCAATATCAAAACTTGTGAACTTTTTTCTTATCATGCTGAACACACAAAAAAAAAAGTTTTGAGAATGTTATGATATTCTCATTTAATGCATAGTGCATTGTTTTAACTCCACCACTGATTGGACAAGAGTTCTCATTTATCTGCCAAGGCTTCTGATTGGTTGATGATGACACTGCATTGTTTTGCAGACAGTGGATGACATATGCCTCAATGTCTGACAAAATAATGCTTGGATTCTACTAACCAAAAAGAAAGCCAAGACAATCTATTCCAAATCTTCAGTCAATCATATTTTTTCAAATTTTTCTGGTGTAGGACCCCCAGAACCTCCTTGGTTGATTGCCTCATGCCTTCAGTGTTCGTCACTGGGCTTTGCCCAGTTTATGGTCAGCCCCCTACCTTTTCTAAATAGCCTCCTACTCCTGAAACATTTGAACCCCCTGGCAATGCTCGCTTCATTTTTAAAAACTCATATCTGTGCAGGACATGGCTGGTTCTATCATTGAGTTTTGAGGGCCAAAAGCAGCTTAACATCAATCTGGTCTGTGCTACCATTTCACAGAACTGTTTTATGAAAGAGCCCATTAAAAGTGAGTCATCCACTAGATAAAGGGCAACCTCAAAGAAATAAATACTATACTTTCATTTTCATTAACTTTTTGTTTATTTAGTGTGCCTGGGAGCTGGTGCCTGTCTTTAGGCAAGAGGCCAGTGTTGTGGCCTAAGATGGCACCCCTAAAATCAAACTGGCTCCTCCAGTGTCCAAATTTTCACCAGATAAATGTATACGCTGTG
Organism: Kryptolebias marmoratus; assembly: GCF_001649575.2. Classification (NCBI taxonomy): domain Eukaryota; kingdom Metazoa; phylum Chordata; class Actinopteri; order Cyprinodontiformes; family Rivulidae; genus Kryptolebias; species Kryptolebias marmoratus. Next base: position 24,693,643 of record NC_051435.1, on the reverse strand, counting down.
GTGGGAAAGTTTTTTATAAGATAACACCTGACTATGTTATGTCTGAATTCCAAGGCCTATGAGTTTTCACCAAATGACCCTGTTTCTCTTCATGGTAACCAGACTGACTATGTTGCCCCCTCGTACCTCCCCTGCCTTCCAACATTCTAATATCTTAGATATAAGCTCCTGTGTGGACTCTGGAGGTAGAGCTTTGATTTGGAGCTTCCCGTTTGGGCTGGGACTCAGATGTTAATTCTTAATTGTCTTTAAGGATCTCTGTATGTCATGCACCATACATAAATAAACCCGTTTGAGTGATTTCATCTAACAGTGCCTGGAAATTGATTTTTTTCCCCCTCAGCAACGCAAATGCAGTCTTATCTGATGATTACACAGATAATATTCAAATGCCCAAGTAGAAGAAAAGACAGATTTTCCACAATGCCTGTGGCAATCTGCCATCTGCCTACCTGTTGCTCGCCTCTGGTGGTTCTGATTGGCCACCTCACTAACAACTCACAGCTGTTGCAGCTTCTCATCATACTCACCTGGGTACTTAAGGCAATCTGGTGGAGCATTGTTTGCCCCTGGTAAACCTTTTGGCTCCAGTCTTCGTTACACTCTCTGAAAAAGTTATTGACCTTGTTTGTTTCTGTGCCAACCTAGAGCTACCAACCTTACCTGAGTCTCGTCTTCTTCCAAGCCGACTGACCTCCATGAACCTGTCCACCGGGAACCTGCTCGTCCGGCGTCATTATCCTGGAGACCTGTCTGACCCACAATCGACATGTAAACTCATCGGGGCTTCCGAGGTCCGAACCCACTTCATCTTCTACTTACCTGGACGTCTTCACTCACGGGAGCACTTGTAAATACTCACCTGAACACCCGTAAGACTCAGGCTTACAACACAACCAGTAAGCTAACTAGCCTAGCACAAAGACTATCGCTACCTCAATACCTACCTGAACTAAGAACCTGAACTCTTTCTTTTCCAGGTCCAGTCCTGTCACTGCACTTGTTGTAAATAAATCTACTTATCGTTATACTTACCTGTGTCCGTCTGTTTCTGGTTTCACTCCTTCTGGCAATCTAAATAATCCTAAATAACCCTCCTTTACTTCAGTAGCAGATTGCATCAAACAGGACAGAAATGGGATGAGACCAGCACCAATTTACGAAAGGAGTTTAATGATTACCACATGAACCATGGTTCATCTGACTGTTGATTATGAATTCTAATAGACTATAATGTGAAAGCTAAAAGCAGAAAAACTTACGGTGACATGAGCCACACTGATGAGAGAAGACATCTCAGCTTCATGCAGTCACACAGTGACATAAACCAGGTTTTACTGTCCAAGGAGCGAAGCTGAAACCAGACACGGTGACAAGGCTCAAGGTAGGTGTATTTATTTACAGGGTACAAGTATTTACAGTGGCCGTTGTCATGAGCAGTCTGGAAGGCAAAAAGGAGCTAGGTGAGTCTCGGGTACAATCTTCGGTTTAGTGTAGAATAGACAAATGAGTGAATAATGTCTCTTTTTTTCTTACAGGTGTTTATGGGCGTTCCACGGCGTAGATGGGGTGATAAAGCTTTCCACAGTGATCCAGCAGGTAGGAGATCCAGAAGTCCAGCAAAGGTAAGTATCCAGTAGTTTCCAGGTAAGTTCCCGTCGGGGAGTAACCGTCTAAGCGTGGCAGCAACCTAAGTCAGAGAGCACAAAAACACTTTAAGGGCAACATAACCAGTTTGAGGTTAGAGCCTGTGGCTAAGAGTCTAACCTGAGAGGTTTGATGCTCCAGCAAAGGTCTGGCCTCAGCCGCAGGCTTAAATGCTGGATCAGCTCGTCAGTGAAATCAGGATCAGCTGTGGAAGGAAAGGTTAGTGGTGCCGCCCAAAGGCGGAGCTAACTCCAGATCCTCACACACAGTACCATTATTGCCATGACTGAACTGTTAAAGTAGTTGCGTTCCATATCTGTTTCACTTTCCTGTTGGTAAAACAGTGTGATCTTGCCATGTTAAGACAGACGGCATTTTATTAAGAGAATGTAAAAGTGATAATATTACCAAATGCAAAGCCTCGGCCAAGTTAGGTTTTAGCCATAAGGCTTTCCATCAAAAAAATATTCCCTTTAACTTTCTCAACTATATTATTATTATTATTATTATTATGCATTTTGTATATGTTAATGTGTTGACTGAATTTGAACTTAATGCATTTTTATTTGTAGCGCCTTTCAAGACACCCAAGGACACTTTACAATATTAAGACACAATTAGAATAAAACAAGGTGGCTATAAATTCTAAAAGAAGAACAACAAGAAAGTTAAAGTGAAAAGGCTAGCTTAAACAGATGACTCTTGAGTTGTATTTTGAAAGTCGAGAGATTGTCAATGTTACGTAAGTCAGGCGGAAGAGCATTCCAGAGTTGTGGAGCAGAGTGGGAGAATGCTCTGTTTCCCATGGTACTGAGGCGGACAGGAGGAATGTTGAGGTGGATGGAGGACGATGAACGAAGGGAGCGTGAATGGGTGGTGATGTGCACAAGATCGGACAGATAGGAAAGGGCGAGGTTGTGTATAGCCTTGAATGTATACATGAGGATTTTAAATTGAATTCTGAATGAGACGGGAAGCCAGTGAAGTTGTTGGAGAACTGGGGTGATGTGGTGGGATGAGGGGGTTTTGGTGATGATGCGGGCAGCTGAGTTTTGAACCATTTGAAGTTTATGGAGAGATTTGAGAGGGAGACCAAAGAGGAGAGAGTTACAGTAATCAATTCTAGAGGTGACCAGACTATGGACCAGGATGGAAGCAGAGTGTGATGAGAGTGATGGACGGAGTCGGTTGATGTTCTGAAGGTGGAAGTATGCGGACCGGGTAGTATTATTGATGTGTGAATGGAAGGAGAGAGTGCTGTCTAGAGTGACACCCAAACTCTTAACCTGGGTGGAGGGCGAAACCTGGGTGTTGTCGATGTTGACGGAGAAACTGTTGACTTTGGATAATGTGGATTTACTGCTGACCAGTATAAACTCTGTTTTAGCACTGTTTAATTTATTATTAACAAAGAGTTGTGTGTCATCAGCAAAACAGTGGAATTGAATGTTAAATCTACGACAGATATTGCCAAGGGGGAGAAGGTAAGTGATGAAAAGAAGGGGTCCCAGGACAGAACCTTGGGGCACGCCTGAAGTCACAGGGAAGGAGAGGGATCTGAAAGATTTAAGTTTAATGAACTGAGTGCGGCCAGTGAAATAAGAATGAAACCAAGCGAGCAGTGTGCCGGAGATGCCGATGGATGAAAGTCTGCGAAGGAGGATGCTGTGAGAGATGGTGTCAAAAGCTGCATTGAGATCAAGGTGGATGAGAATTGAAAGTAACCCAGAGTCTGCAGCCATGAGGAGAGAGTTTGTGATTCTGAGGAGAGTTGATTCTGTACTGTGACCAGAGCGGAAACCTGACTGAAACGGTTCGTACAGACTGTTTTCGGTTAAATGTTGGTGGAGCTGGGAGGCAACTGTTTTTTACAGAATTTTGGAAATGAATGGAAAATTGGAAATAGGGCAAAGATTATTGAAATTTTTGGGATCCAGACCAGGCTTTTTAAGGATTGTCGTGATGACAGCAGTTTTGAGAATAGTTGGAATAGTTCCAGTAGAGAGAGAGGAGTGGATGATAGCAGAGATGATAGGAAGAAGCGGAAGAAGGCAGAGTTTTAAAAGAACTGTGGGGAAAGGATCTAGTGAACACGTGGTGGGCTTGGTATTTTGAATGAGGTCAGCTATTTCAGAGGGGGGAGGAAGTTGAAAGGTCGAAAAAGGCTGACTGAAGGTAAAAGATTCTGATTGGGTAGAAAGAGGAGAGACAAGACCATTCTTGATGGATTTTGGTGATTTTATCAGTAAAAAAAGAGCATGAGAGAGTTACAGCTATCGTTTGAGTGAAAGTGAGCTGGGAGAGAGTCAAGGGGATGAAAATAATTGTTCAACAGTCAGAAGAGGATCTTAGTGTTACCTTTGTAGGAGGAAATGAGACCAGAGTAGTAATCGGATTTAGTTAGAAAAATTGTTAACTTGTAATGCGATAAATGAGAATTGTACATGTCCTTATGTATATGGAGACCAGATTTTTTATAGAGTCGTTCGAGTTGATGACATTTTGCTTTTATGGACCGGAGTTCAGGAGTAAACCAAGGGGCAGAGTGAGTAAAGTTAACAGATCGTGTTTTCACCGGAGCATGAGAGTTGAGAATATTAGTTAAATGATTATTGTATTGAGCAGTTAGTTCGCCAGGAGACTGGTTTGGTTCGGGAGTCAGTGAGGAGATAATATTAGTTGAAAGTGAGTCAAGATTAATGTTTTTAATGTTCCTGAACGAGATGAGCCGTTCTGACTTGGAGGATGAAACACAAAGAGGTATATGGAATGATATAAAAAAATGATCAGTAAAGGAGAGATCATCAGCTTGCAGTCAATAGGGGTAAGTCCAGAACAGCAAATTAAATCCAAAGTGTGTCCTCTGATATGGGTGGCAAAATCAACAAATTGAGTAAATCCAGAACTGTCCAGGCAGGATAAAAAGTCGTTGGTGAGTGGGAGGTTAGAATTGTCAATGTGAATGTTAAAGTCTCCCAGAATGATAATATTGGGGGACATTGCAGACAGATTGGCAAGAAAGGCAGAAAAGTCGTTCAAAAAATCCTTATGAGGACTCGGGGGGGCGCGATAAACTGCGGCAATGATGGTGGGTGTGGGTCCAGACAGTTTACAGACAGCGCTCTCAAATGAGCTGACGGCAGGTAAACACACAGGCAATACTTTCCAGTTCTCGCAATGGATTATCGCGAGACCACCATCACCTTTAAAGTTGAAGGACTGTGACAGCTTTTAAGAAGTTATGAAGCTACTGTTATGAAATTTTGTGATGTCTTAATTTGTTTGTGCTGTCATTGCTGTTACAATATTTCCTTGAAATTGTACACAATCTTAAATCTGTGCACTGTTACTAATACTTTTCCAGTACTTGTGCAGTTTTTTTTGTTAGTTGTCCTTTGTATAGAATATTTTTGTCAAGATGAAAGCAATAGAAATTATCTAACAATTCAAGGTTTATTTTGTGTGAATGTTTTATTGTGTGAGCCAAGCCATTACAGAACTAGTCTTGATAGCTCCGTTAACAACAAGAAAACATTTCCCCAACATTGATTATATAGAATATTTTGGGGACTAGGTTTGACCCAAGATTAAGCCAGGAAGGGCATCTTGATTAAACAGTTGCTAAATCTTCCTTGCAAGTTTGCTTGCTGTGGTGACCCCTACTGAAGGGAAAAGCCAAAGGAAAACAACAACAAACATATAGAACATTTTGCTAAAATTTTTATAAAGCTGATTATCTTACACTAATAAATTCTTTGTTTCTCAGTGTCTACAGGGGTTTACATAATAAAGATGGGTGAAAGTTGAAGTCACTCACATTGTGCTGGGGAAAACAGAAATAGGCAGTAAACAGGTCCAGAAACTACATTGTGTTAAGAATATATGACAACTTTCATTTTACCTTGATGTTTATGCAGACTCGCTTAATTAAAACTAATAAATAGTGTCTTTACTACATGTAAGAAATTATCTTACATTTCATGTTTTGTAAAAGCAAATTGTAACCATTTAACACTCATAAACAGGTATTATAATGATAAACATAAATATGTAAGCTCCCTGTATGTTTTCAATCATTTGTACTCCATTATTGACATGATTTTTACTTGACACAAGAACTGTTTGAGATGTTTGTAAATTTCTTTCATTTTCAGTCCATATATAAATGGATTAAATAAAGGATGATACAGAACAATCTGCAAAGTCATTAATAAACGAGCTGTCTTTGGAAACTCTGATTCCACTCGAACAATGCTTATATCATATACACTCAAACAAGTCAGGCTGAATAACACCAGCAAGTGGGGTAAGCAGGTCTCAGCAGCTTTTTTTCTGACCTCTTTAGTACTTTTGTAGGATATTATCAGAATTTTTGTATATGAGAAAATGATAAAGAGTATTGGAAGTACTACAATATCTAATACAGCAAACACACCATACAGCGCAAGGGAACTTGGTATCATACACTGAAGTGTGTAAACTGCATTGTTACAAAATATCCCTTTAATATTAAAGCTGCAAAGTTTAACTTTAGCTCTGCTCAGTATTATTAGAGGAATTGCAGAATGACAAGCTGGTACAATCCAAGCTATAATCAGGCAAAATACAATAGTGGTGTTTGTCATCATAGTTGAGTACTGTAGAGGCTTACATATAGACACATATCGATCATAAGACATGGCTGCCAGGAGAAAAAACTCTGCAGGGCCTATGAAGTAAAATAAATAGAACTGAAAGAGACAGGCTGGATATGATATGATCTGTTTTTCAGATAAAAAATCAATAAGAAGCTTTGGGTAAGTTGTAGTGCTGTACAAAACACAATTCAGGAGAAGAGCTGCGATAAATACGTACATGGGCTCATGGAGATTTTTGTGAATCCATATAAGGTACACAATTATCAAATTAGTGAAAATGATTAAAATATAGGCTGAAAGCATAACAAGAAAATAAACATATTTGTATTTGTTAATTTCAACATACCCATCCAGAATAATATAGGTAAGATTCACCTCATCATCCATTAATCTCCGTCAAACTGTACACATGCAGAACTGGTTTGACAGAGGATCAGTTACCTTTCAGCAAATAACAGTTAGATCAACAGCTAGTTTTGACTTAGCGATTTCTTTCTTTACCTCAACCTGAAGTGCACTTTGTAGATCTGGTGCTTGTTCATCTACAAAATCTATCAAGTGAACATGTCCTAACTTTTATCAGATTTCTTCAGCCTGTAAAAAGCCTCCAGATATCTTGTCCCTGGAGGTCCATTACATCAGTATTCCACCTCCTCTGTTTGTGTTAACATGCAACCTGTTGTACAATCATACTAAAATACTTTGTTAAATTGACAAGTTATCAAGTTATAGTCAAGTCTTTCCAAAATTACAAAGGTTTTAGTGACTTCATTAACCTTATATTGCTAGTAGAAGCACTACATACATCATTAGAATAATTTAAAGGACATTTTTGACAAAATTATAAATGAAGACAAAGTACTTCATTTTAAATTAATTAACAGAAAGTTTCAGTGGTGAACTTGAATTAATTCAGTCAAACCTGTGGGAGCTGAGCCTTTGAATAGTTCTTGTGAAGTGGAAACAAGCACAACACTGGCAATGGATGTATGAAACAGTTTTGCTTTTATGTGATGGATTAAAATGACAACAAATTATTTGAATTGAACTGACTATCTAAAAGGCAGAGCACAGTCTGTCAGTCTGAGCAATGCCCTGTCTAATGAGGAGGTTAGTAATACAAGAGCACTACAAGGGACTTTTCTTTTATCCCTTCCAGTTCACCTTCTACACCACTGATTTTCAATACAACTCTGGATCATGTCTGTCAGGATTTGGTTTTGTATGTTTCTTTTTGTGTTTAGTGTTTTGCTTCTGGTCTCTGTTTGGGTGTGTTGTCTCTTGTGTTGTTTTCATGTGGTCTTGTTCTCTGTATCTGTCAGTATTCACCTCTCCTCTGTCACTTGTTTACTTGTCATGCCCATCTCCACCGGCTCCTGGTTTCATAATCATCTCACCTGTGCCCACTTTTCCTAATTACCTCCTGTGTTTAAAACCTGATCATTTCCTCCAGTCACTGCTAGTTCATTGTCACTTTCTCATTTAATGCTCTGTCCGGTTGTCCTCCAGTCTTGTCTCAGGTTTGCTCGTGTCTCGTTAATGGATTTTGTTATGTTTAGTTTGCTACCAAGTCAGCCTTTGTTTTGTGTTTATTGTAAATAAATTAGTTTTCTTTTAGTTCTTACAATGAGTCTGCGCTCTGGGTTTGCCTCCTTTTCCACCCACCATGACAGAATGAACCAGCCAGTAAAAGAACCCGCCAGACTAACACTTTTTGAGGTAACTGACTTTCAATCTCTGTTTTCTAGACTTGGTGCTATAACGTTCCAAGCCTCAGATACAAGAACCCTCTGAGCCACAGCTCCAAGAGCCTTCCAAGACTACAGTCTCTGCACTGGATCCAGCAGTCCCAACATCTACAGCTTCTTCAGTGACACTTGCACAGTCCCTGGTGTCTCTAGAACCTGAGGTGTCACCAGTCTCAGCTAGCTACCAGTGTATGTACTTTAAAATGTGTTGTTGTTTTTTTATTTAAACGTACATATATTGGAATATTGTCATGTGCTACTGGATATTGTGCTAACAATGGGCAAAATGAAAAAACCTCAACAACCTTTTTCAAAGTTTAAGAAAATACTTCTTTTGCGTAAATTAAAAATTTACTGTCCCGCAGTGTATTCTCAGTTTTTTGTTTAAAGTCTCCAAATGATAAGTGCTATATTGTCTGTCCTGTCCCAGTGCAAGCTGCATTTACTTGTATCTGTGGACCACCTGTGTAAAAGTCCCAGTCCGTATATCAAACGCACCAATCCGATCAGCAACCACAAGGAAGAAGACTCCGGTCATAAGTTAATACATAGTTTTTTTTCCCCGAGGTCTGTTGTGTCGGTTTAATTGAGTAAAATAACATGAAACACAACCTCTGTTTGTTTTTAATTGGGACATTTTGTAATAAGCAGACAGACACTAAATGGCGGTGAATGTTATTCATTCAATGTCATTCATTTATTCATATTATTATATGTTATAATGTTATTTGCCGAGAGAGTTCACCGGTGTTGTTTTGGTGGCTGTTTACATTCCACCCTCAGCTGTTGCCGACAATGCATGTGATGTCATTAGTTCCGTTGTTGCTAAGATACAGACAAAACATCCCAATTCTTTTATGGCAATATCTGGTGATTTTAATCTCGCCTCACTCTCTGCCACACTGCCAACATTTCAACAGTTTGTCAGCTGCTCTACCAGAGAAAACAAGACATTGGATTTGTTTTACACAAATGTCAATGATTCATATATTTCCAAAGCAAGACCTTCTCTGGGTAAATCAGATCACAACCTTGTTTTTCACTGCTCACAATATAAACCCCTTGTCCAGAGACTACCTGTTACAAAAAGGACTGTGAGAAAATGGTCACAGGAAGCTGAAGAAGCCCTACAGGGTTGTTTTGATGCTACTGATTGGATTTCTCTTTGGAAGCCACATGGAGAGGACATCAATGCCATGACTGAGTGTGTGATCAACTATATAAACTTCTGTGTGGATAACACCATCCCCACCAGAATAGTGAGATGCTTCCCTAATAACAAACCCTGGATCACCAGTGAGCTAAAGGAACTGTTAAACAAGAAAAAAAGAGCCTTTAGGGAGTGAGATGGGGAGTTATTGAGGAGTATACAGAAGCAGCTCAAAGTCAAGACAGCAAGGAGGTGTACAGGAGAAAGCTGGAGAGTAAACTGCAAAGGAATAATATCATGTGTGTGAGATGTGTGGTCAGGGATGAAGAAGATCACAGGCTTCAAGCAGAAGGACGATCGGATAGATGGAAGTCTGGACAGAGCAAATGAGCTGAACACATTCTTCAACAGGTTCAGTTCAGGAACAAGCTCACCATCACCCCATCCTGCCCCCAGCCAAACAGACATCCCACCCTCCTTTGACCCACAGCCTTCCTGTAACACCTCAGATGTTTTATCATCAACCTCAGTCATAGACTCTTCTGCTTCCACAAGTTTGTCTTCACCCGAATCAGGAGATGCTGCTGCCCCCTTTGCTTCCCCCTCCCACTTTTCTGTTTCTAGAAGTCAGGTGAAGAGGCAGCTGGAGAGACTGAACCGGAACAAGGCTGCAGGTCCAGATGGTGTCAGCCCCAGAGTCCTGAAGGCCTGTGCAGAGCAGCTCTGTGGGATTCTGCAACACCTCTTGAACCTTAGCTTGACTCAAGAAAAGGTACCACTGTTGTGGAAGACATCCTGTCTGGTTCCGGTACCAAAGAAAACTCACCCCTCAGT
>NC_051435.1:24677916-24682530 GCF_001649575.2 Kryptolebias marmoratus | reverse complement strand
GAAAACAGTCTCTTTAGTCAAAGGCTTCTTTAGATTAGTTGTAAAACGGACCGCTACAGGAGATCTTTCCTGCCCACAGCCATCACCATCTATAATAACTCCTTGATTTAAATTAGCTACGTCAACATTTAATTTCCCTTTGGGATTAATAAAGTATTTTTGAATTGAATTTAATTGAATTAAGGAGGCTGGCTGTTGACGAAAGCTTTGAGGTCCGCGGGGGGCGGGGGAGAAAGACGGCTGGAGTGGAGAAGCTCCAGCACACAGCACGAACAGTTAAAAAATAATTCAAAATGAGAAAAAATGTCTAATTATGAACAAATTAACTCGTGATTTAGACATCCTATTGCTAGCAGATCAGCAGCCGTTCTGAATGATGGTCTTGTTGTAGCGCAGAATCTTTTAGTTGTACGTGCACTGGACCATATCGGTTTACTTTCACCTCATACAGCTCTGGGAAAATTTAAGAGACCACTTAATTATCAGCACAAATTTAGTATTTATTTGCAGAAAATTAGAAATGGTTAAAATGAAAAAGATGAAGTGCTTTCAGACCTTAAATAATGCAAAGAAAACAATTCCATATTCATTTAGAAACAACAATGCTAATGTTTTAACTCAGGAAGTGTTCAGAAATCAATATTTGGTGGAATAACCATGAGGTTTTCAATGGGGTTCAGTGCAGTGGGCTCTTCATTTCTTCCAGAGCAGCATAAGGTTGCAACTGTTAGGGGAGGGTAGACCACTGGTTTATACTTGATTTGAATTTGTATGGCTCACAGAAACCTCCCTTATAGATGAAAGCCTTCTCTAGAGAAGAGGGGGGTGATAGAGGAACACTAACGTACAAAGTCTATGGCAGCTTCTGACAGTTCCCTATGGTTTTCTGATCTGTCAGAGGCCTCCTGCTGACAGACCTAAATCTCCAGGCGCGTGGCAACATTATATGACAAGAGCTGCTTAAATCCCCGCTTTTCATCCAGTGATTGTTTTTTCTTGAATTTGAGGTTTGACAATTGGTCAGAGTCTCCTTCCCAACACTTTGGAATAAACTTTCCCATGGAGGTTAAGTGAACCCTGAATATTTAGAACACTATCTGGTTCCCCTTTTTAAAAATAGAGACCACTACCCCAGTTTGTCACCCCACAGGTGATGTCCTTGTCTTCCATGCTACTTTGAAGAGGTATGTCAACCAAGACAGCCTCACAAGCTCCAGAGCCTTTAGTATCTCAGGTTAAATCTCATCCCAGACTGTGGTGAGATGGAGCCTCATCCCAGCACATCCTCCTCAAAACCAATCGAAAGTTCATCTTCATGAACTCCTCACATACCTGGGTTTTGCTTCTGTGATTGCAGAAGCAAGTCCATTTGGCTTGCCTGTACTTGTCAGCTTTTGCAGGACTTCACTGGGACAACCAAGTCCAAAATAGATCAACTTTGGATGTACTTTAATAGTCCCAGCATGGAAAAGAACTTAATGTCAGTGTAGGGGAAGGGTTGTTAAATAACTGATAAATGAATCTTTCGATTTTCTTTGAGTCTCCCTGCATTCTGGTTCCAACAATCAACCAATTGTTACAGAATAAACCAGCCAGAAATGGAACACAGCAGGCAGACAACTTTGTTTGAGTTTCTGTCCTGAAAGGCAGAAAAAACACAGAGAAACAGAGGCACCAGAAGGAAGAGGAAAAGAAAAGATCCCCATTCTGTGGAACCCGCATGGCATTCAAGCCACCTACTCCCAGTTCGAGTTCTCCTCACTGGGAACCCCCAGCTGTTATCCACAGACTCCCTAGTCGTCTCCAGTGCTGCCTCCAGTCTCGTCTGCAAAGCCTCCATCCTCTGTGGTCCCCCAACCAGACCAAAAGGACCCACCAGACTCATTCTGCACCTAGCTGGACACCATGCTTTTGGGTTGCTTTTTTATCCTCCCACAGTTCTATAAAGTCATTCTCTTGTTACTCACTACCTGCTTGTTCATTATCTCTGTTTCATTATGATATCTCTGCTTTGTTATAGTATTTATAGTATGTGTTTTCCTACTTCAGTCAAGTCTGCTCTGTGTCTCACTCCTCATATTCCATGTGATCTGCTGTTTTAGTAAGCTTTCTTTAGGTAAGGTTTTTGTTTTCTGCCACGTCAGCCTTTTTGTTTTCCCTTTTTTAAATAAATCAGTTACTTTAGATTTTCTTTGAGTTTGCCTGCATTTTGGTTCCAACAATCAACAAATTGTTACAAGGAAATAAAGTGGTTCTACATTAATGATCTTTAGACCTTTGTACTGAATTTGCTCAACTGTGGTTGAGTATAGCTTAAGGGAGTGAGCATTGAAAAATGTAGGAATGTCAATGTCACAATCATATTGTTCAGGATCTATATGATGCAGAGCTACATCATTGTTGTGGAGAATTGCATTTTACAAACTACAATCCAGAGTGTTTGGGCTGGAAGTTAAAGATGTGTAGTGACATCATGGCGGTCGTAGGTCACAGTCACAACTTTGACTGGAGTTTTGATTATTCAGCTGTTACCCACCACCTCTGTGTGAGTAGTGGTTATGTGTTGCCGTGGAGTTAAAGTAGTTGGACCCTTTGAGTCTTTGGTCATTTGTCTGAGGCCACATATACTGGCTATGTATTCATGGATAAACGGCTTGCTAGAAAAGAGATAGTGAATGCCACGTGTGCACATGCACTTACATAGGTTATGGGTCAGGTACAGGTCAGGGGTACTGTCATAGTAGGTGATCACTGTAGGAGTGTATATCTGGACATACATATCACTGTTCCAGTTTCCAATATTTATCGCATCTATTAGTTGGTAAATGTTAGCAAGAATAATGATAGACAAATTAGTGAGGAATACAATCTCATGCATTCCAGGGTTGACAGAGCTTCCAGTGTGTATGCCAAACGAGTTTGCTACAAAGTCATAAATTCACTGGTTGCTTTGGCTATGATGTTGTGGACCATGTCAAGAGTGTTTAATTATGAATGGATTCAATTTCTTGAATCAAATCAAACCAAACATGAGCGTGATAAGGAACTACGTGTAGGCAAAGTCTATGTTCACAACTGTCACCAAGGAGTTTACAATGGTTGTGGTTTCTCACAGTATCTCATTGTGAGAGTTTAGCACCAACACACTATTTCTGCTGGTTTTCCCTATGAATGTCAGATGGGGGGGAGACGGAGGCAAACCCAGAACGCAGACTCATCGTTAAAAACGGAAACTATTTATTGACTAAAATTAACAAAACAAAAAGCTGTCGTGGTAGCAAACAATCCAAAATGCAACAAAACAAAAAAAAAACGAAGCGAGGCAAGGCAAGAGAACGAATGTGGTAGCAAGAGCAGGAACAAGCAAAATGATCCAGTGGAGAGTGAAGTGAAAGAGACCGGTTTTAAAAGCTGAGGAATGACAAGTTAAGTGGACACAGGTGAGAGAAAACAATTACTGACAGGTGGAGATGGGCATGGCAGAGAGGACTGGAAAAATACTGGGGAGGTGAAGACATGAACACAAAAAACCAACAGATAACCAAAACAAAACAAGAGTTACACAAACACCAAACAAAACACCAAAAACTATGACAATGAATATTAGTTGACTCTGCTGTAGACCTAATTGCTAGTTTTGGATTCATCTCCTCTCAGTCAGAACTTAATTGAAGGAATTGTCAAAGGATTACTGGAAGCCGCTCAAAAAGGCATAAGCCTAAGGAAGAACTTCAATCGATCAGCTGAGTAATATCAGACTCAAGTGCTCTCACACACACTCTTCTCCACCCAGCATGTTGAAGAACAAGGAGGCTCAATCTGCATGCCCATCTCCACAAACTACAGAATTGAACTAATCGAGTACAGTTTTGGGTTGGGTTGCTGGTACACATTGAAACAGCACTCTGCTAGCTATCATTGTTACTGTTGTTGATCTACTTGGGCATGCACAGAGCAACTAATGACTTCAGCTGTCTGTGGTGTGCAGGTGCGATTTTCGCACATTACTGCTCCATGCAACATGGAGTGTCCAAAAAGTTCCACTCTGAGATTTTGATTTAAAAATGTTTTGGTGTCAATACATGAATGTCCAAGTACAAGAGAAATGTCTCAGTTTTTCTCAGCTGAGTCATTTGGAAATGTCAACAAGTGACATTGTGATGGTGGGTGGAAAAGGAGGTGAACCCAGAGCGCAGACTCATTGTAAGAACTAAAAGAAAACTAAATTATTTACAAAAAACACAAAACAAAGGCTGACTTGGCAGCAAACTAAACATAACAAAATCCAGGAACGAGACACGTGCAAATTTGAGACAAGACTGTAGGACAACTGGACAGAGCATTAAATGAGAAAGTGACAATGAACCAGCCAATGACTTATATGGATAGACATGACACGCCGCTTTAAAGGCTCGGGCCGAGATGCGGCGAAAGCGGCGCCATCTTGCTACAGTATACTTAAAGGCGCAGGGCTATATAAACAATGCTGAGGACTAACAAAATAATTTTTTTTAGTGGGTAAGATGAGCCCAATAGTGCATGAACTTTATCATACAATGTCACAAATACTCAGTTATTGTAATTTAAATAATAGCAACCATGAATTTAACAGAA
>NC_051435.1:24672425-24676769 GCF_001649575.2 Kryptolebias marmoratus | reverse complement strand
TTGTTGTTAAATCCACCTGCAAAATGACAGCATACCTGCATTGATGAAACATATTAATACATAAACATCAAGATTGCAGGATTTTACAATTTAAAAACCTGCAATGTTATTTAAATAACAGGAAAGAACTTTATATATGCTCTCAATTTCATGTAAGTGTCATTTAGTTTATATATCCAATAAGCTTCAGAACTTTTTTTTTTATATTAGGTGGATATATAGTGTGAACAAAATGAGTTCTTACCATTTATCTTTTTCAGCAACTTCAGGCCAGTTGCTTTGACATACAGGATGTTTGAAAACATGAAAACAACACAAGAAACAACAAACCCAAACAGAGACCAGAAGCAAAACACTAAATACAAAAAGAAACATACAAAACCAAATCCTGACAGTATCCCCCTCTCAAGGGATGGCCCTCGACGTCCCAAAACAAAAAACCCAGCTTGGGAGGGTGGAGGAGAAAAACAAAAACCACAGAATGGAAGGATCAAACTGAACAAAAGGCCGACCAGGCATAGACCAGGGGAACTTCAGCAGCACAAAACATTAACATGAGAGTCCAGGGGGACGGCCCAGGTGCCGTTTCCGGTGGAGCCAGAGTTTGGGTGGATGGCCCCGGCGCCGTCCCCGGCGGAGCCAGAGTCGGACGGGACCCTCGGCGGAGCAGACTGGAGCGAGGCGTCGTCATCGCCGACCCACCGGAGAGGCAGTGGTGGCGTCCGGCCGACCCACCGGAGAGGCAGCCAGCAGCACTGGAGGCTGAGGGGTCCGCAGGACCTGCACTGGAGGCTGAGGGGTCCGCGGGACCAGCACTGGAGGTTGAGGGACACACCCTCTGGACAATTGAGGTTTGTAGGCTAATCGTGTTCCCTAGAACGGAGACACCCTCTCCTCCTCGTCTACCAGCATGGGCGAGGGGAAAACCTCACAGTCCGCATAGGACTTCGTTCGTTGGCGATGTGGTCGCCGAGAAACTAGGAGTTCAGGAGGAGCTTCTACCACATGAGACACTGGAAGACGGAGGGCACAAGATTCCTGTGGGCTTGGCCAGGAATAGCAAGAAGGGTCCCAGTGAGGAGGACTGGAGATGGGCCCCTGTGGCCTCAATGCCAGTTGGGTGCCCCTGAAAAAAGATTTTTCCTCCTTTCGCTGGAGCTCCAGGTAAGTAGCAGACTTCACGTGGGGCCAGTCCAAGGAAAGAGAGATGAGGACCTCTAAGATAGCTAGAGAATTTGCAAGTCGGGCAGTCCAGACAAATGGAGGGGTCTGCTGGGTGTTTGTAGTTTGAATGGATTATTTTGTCAAGATAACAGTTTCTTCATGTTGGAAAAATTTCCGTTGACTTTGACAAAAAATAATAATTATACATGTCTATATTACTGCAAATAATTTCAATGTATAAACTATTGTAGAATCAATACAATAGGAACAAAATAAGAAACACCAATACTACTAAGAAATACACATGAATCAACAATCAGAACAGTTTTAGAGCTTGAAACAGGTAGAAAGGTAGCTTTGACATGAAAATAAACAAATAAACAACTTGTGGAAGAGAAAAGGGTTATTGAATGAATCAATTTGATTACTATAGGACAGAAACTCGGAACTTATTAATAGTCACTGATAACACTTCAAATAATCTAAAATGAGAGTAGTTCATTAAGATGATAAAAACAATCCTATTTCAAAAAGGTTAAAATTTTCACAATAACATTCTAGAAACCATTAATTCATTCCTGAATCATGGCCCTTCTCATAACACAAAAGGAATGTCAAAGTAATGCATGTGTAAGAGAGAGTATAAGTTTTGATTTTTGGTTATTAGTTGTGTCTGACTGTGTCCTGTTTTGTACTTGTGATTAAAAACAGTCTGTGTGTTGCAGCATCCTTTTTGGTTGGGCACCTGCAAAGATGGTTTCATCCAAAAGAAGGGCTTTTTGACCAGGACCATGACTCAGAACGTTTCTGAAGCATTTCTTTCTGAAATTTGGGGTGCAGGTTCATGCTACACAGTTATGGTGGTTCAGGCATTTGATTAGGATGACTCTTGGATGCCTATTTTTGGAAGGTTTTCAGACATGTTTCACTGGGAGGGAACTCCAAGGCAGATTCAGAACTTGGTTATTGCCTCCATGATCTGACAAAATATAAGCAGAAGAAAATGGATGGATGGATGGATGGATGGATTGAACAGCCTCAGAATGTAGTACAAAGTATAACAGAAAGCAGTGTAAGAATATGACTATCCCAGTTCTTTAATTATGTCACAAAAACAACACCCAAAAAACAGGCCTCCTGAGTTTGAGAAAGTGTGTTACAGGAGTTGAAAAGTTTAATGAGTTCCATGAGGAATAATGAACTTCTATAAAAACACGCCACTAACTCAGGTCTCTTCTTTGCAGAAAAGAATGCAATGCCAATACTTTTAAGAAGAGCCTTTGGCAGTCTGTGCTGAATATGTGTTGGTTATATCTTTCTGCTTAAATGATAAATTGATTTTTGACTATTCAGATGGATGATAAATTGAATGACACTTATATAACACTTGGTGGTTATGTAGAGGTGGAAAAGTACAGGTATATCTATTTTGCAAATATTTTTATAATCTATGTTCTTATACTTTGCTGTAATTCCATCATTGTTTCCCTTATTGTGGTTCATAAAAACCTTCATGATCCCATGTATATTTTCATTGCAGCTTTATTAACAAACTCTGTTCTTTTTAGCACTGCAATTTACCCAAAACTTTTGATTGATTTTCTATCTGAAAAACAGATCATATCACACACAATGTGTCACTTTCAGTATTTCATATTTTATACTGTGGGTGGTGCAGAATTCTTATTGTTGTCAGCAATGGCTCATGACAGATATGTGTCAATAATTCAACCTCTGCAATATCACAATATCATGAGAAAGACTACTGTCTGTCTCCTGCTGGTTATGGCGTGGCTTGTGCCGTTTTGTTTAGTTGCTGGATCAACTGTTTTGTCTTCTAAGGAGAAAGTTTGTAACTTTACTTTGAATGGAATTTTTTGCAACAATTCAGTTTACAAACTTCACTGTGTGGCATCAAGAACACTATCTGTGTACGGTGTGATTGTTTTGCTCAGCATTGTGTTTTTGCCCATGATTTACGTAGTTTTCACTTATGCAAGAATACTCATAATATCCTATTTTAGTTGTAAAACTATCAAATCAAAGGCTGCACAGACATGTTTACCTCATCTGCTAGTTTTACTCAGCTTTTCATTGTTCTGTGCTTATGATATTATTGTGCTTAGATTGGAAATTAATATTTCTAAAATGACACGTTTCTTGATGACTTTACAAATGGCACTTTATAATTGTCTTTTTAATCCAATCATATATGGACTAAAATTGAACAAAATCTCTAAACATCTTAAGAAACTATTTGTCAAGTAAATATTATTTTAATTAAGATATGATTCAATCCTTCATCTACCTTATATATATATATATATATATATAAGGTCTGAATCTCCAAGGAAACATTAGACATGTTCAGGACAGCTACAAATACCCGCAGACAAATGACAGTCATGATAAAGTAAAAGGTACTGTAGTGAGCTCTTCAAATGCATGAGGTAAAGATCTAAACTTCATGAAGAAAGGCATCTGCCATGTTTCAAACCCAGGACTTTCTTGCTGATAACAGAGGGCTAACCAACTGCAGCAACGTGCAGCAATTGAAATCTTTGAGTGAACCCATTTCTTTCACATTTGTTTTATTTTTAAAAGTTGTTATATATTGTCAAATTTTAATTCATTACAAGTTATTTATATACCAACCCAGTTTACCAGAATTTATCGATGTTTCTTTTGTTTTATTAATAAAGAGAGCAAAATGTGAATAGGATTTGTTTGTATGTGTGTGTGTGTAGGATATACATCAAGGTCCAAAAACCAAAAACCTCAATGAACAAGCACTATAAGCATCAGTCCCCCACCCAAAAAAGGGAAACAGGGGGCAACCTGTTTCCTCCTGTTTCCAACCCTCCTCCTGGGGAGGAGGGGTGTCTGTAGGTAGGTAGGTAGGTACGTTTATTTATATAGCACTTTTCAGCACGAGGCGACTCAAAGTGCTTTACAACACAAGAACAAAATCACAGACAGAGTTACAGAACATGACAAGATAACTAAGCTAAAACATGACAATACTAACAAAGGTACAGGACAACTAAACTACTAAAACATGATATTACTAAACCAAGGCACGAAGAATCTAGCTAACAGTGAATATGATAACTAATTGTACAGTAACTAAGCTAAGTGTACAGGAAGGCTAAATAATCTAAAACATGACAATGCTAAAAC
>NC_051435.1:24659146-24671546 GCF_001649575.2 Kryptolebias marmoratus | reverse complement strand
GTATACCCAGCGAGACATATCCCGAGACTGGACTCTCCTTCACCCAGTCGAGGAAATTGTATCAATTGCGTTGAGAAACCAGCTGATCAGATCCATATTCCTTAAATTTTTGGAAAATATGTAAAAAGAGGCTTTGAAAAAGGAAAGGCAGGGGGGGGGGCACGAGGAGACAGAGAGAAAAGAAACACGTCCGCCTTCCACTAGGAGCAGGAAAAAAAAATGTGGTGTGTGGTGGGGGGATTGGTTGTCTGCCCTCCGGCTATGTCAATTCTCGGTGGCATAACTAGCTTTGGGGACATGGAATCTCATTTCATTGCAGGGGAAAATGAGATTCCATGTATGTGAGAATAAACAATACCAACTAGATATAGTTGGGCTCATCTCTGTGCACACCTTGGGCTCTGGAACCCAATTTCTGGAGAGGGGCTGGACTCTTTCCTTTTCTGGAGTTGTCCAGGGAGAGAGGCGTTAGTCAGCTGTGGGGATACCAAAAATGCTCTCAGCTGAGCGCTTTGGTGTTCGAGTTTTCCCCTTTGAATGAGAGGGTCGCCTCTCTGCAGCTTCAAGTTTCAGAAAGGAAGGTTCTGACTGTTGTTTGTGCTAAATGCTCCAAACAGCAATTCAGATCAATAATAATAATAATGCATTTTATTTGTTACCGCCTTTCAAGACACCCAAAGACACTTCACAATATTAAAAACACAAAATTAAATAATACAAAATGGCTATAGAACACTAAGACCAAAACAAAATAACTAAGAAATTAAAGAGAAAATGCTAATTTGAACAGATGAGTTCTGAGTTGTGATTTGAAGGTCAGAAAAGAGTCAATATTATGGATGTCAAGGGGAAAAGCATTCTAGAGATGAGGAGCAGAGTAAGAAAAGGCTCTGTTTCCAATGGTGCTGAGATGGACAAGAGGCACATTGAGGTGGATGGAAGAGGAAGAACGAAGAGAGCGTGAATGGGTAGTGATGTGCAGGAGATCTGACATGTAAGGAGGGGCGAAGTTATGGATGATCTTAAATGTGTACAACAGGATTTTAAATTGAATTATGAATGTGACTGGAAGCCAGTGAAGTTGTTGTAAAACTGGGGTGATGTGATGAAATGAGGGGGTTTTGGTAATGATGCGGGCAGCTGAATTTTGAACCATGTGAAGCTTAGAGAGTGATTTGTGAGGCAGATCAAAGAGAGGAGAGAGTTACAGTAATCAATTCAAGAAATGACCAGACTATGGACCAGGATGAAAGCATAGTGTGGGGAAAAAGTTGGATGGAGACGGTTGATATTTTGAAGGTGGAAATATGCAAACCAGGTGATATTATTAATGTGAGAGTGAAAAGAGAGAGTGCTGTCAAGAATGACACCCAGACTCTTGACGTGAGGGGAGGGAGAAACCAAGGAGCTGTCAAAGGTGAGGGAAAAACTGTTCACTTTAGATATGGTGACTTCAGATTTAGTGTCAATGAATAGAAACTCTGTTTACTTTAAGGAAGTTAGACATGAATCATAATTTTATTTCAGCTAAGCAGGAAGTGAGGGAGAAGGGAGGAAGTGAAGAATTAGGTGCGGTGGACAAGAAGAGCTGGGTGTCGTTGGCAAAACAATGGAAGTGGATGTTAAATTTACCGAATAATTACCAAGGGGGAGAAAGTAGAGGATAAAAAGAAGGGGCCTCAGGACAGAGCCTTGGGGCACACCTGAAGTCACAGGGGAGGAGTGGGATCGGAATGATTTAAGTTGGATGAACTTAGTGCGGCCAGAAAGATATGACTGAAACCAAGCAAGGGGTGTGTGGGTGATGCCAATGGATGAAAGTCTGTAGAGAAGGATGTTGTGGGAGATAGAATCAAAAGCTGCACTGAGATCAAGGAGGATGAGGAAAGAGAGTAAACCAGAATCTGCTGCCATGAGAAGAGTGTTAGTGATTCTGAGGAGAGCAGATTCTGTGCTGTGACCGGGGAGGAAACCAGACTGGAACTATTTGTATAGACTGTTTATGGTTAAGTGGAGATGGAGATGGGAGGCGACTATTTTTTCCAGAATTTTGGAGATGAATGGAAGGTTAGAAATAGGGCAAAGATAATTGAAAATACTTGGATCCAATCCAAGTTTCTTAAGGATTGGAGTGACAACTGCTAGTTTGAAAATAGTTGGGACAGTTCCAGAAGAAAGAGAAGTGTGAATGATGACAGAAATTATTGAAAGAAGCAGATTTTACAAGAGGTGTTGGGAGAGGATCCAGTGAACATGTGGAGGGCTTGGATTTCTGGATGAGTTCGGCTATTTTACTTGACCTTCTTGGAGTCTCTGAATGGTGTCCTGGAAGGGGTGCCATCTCGTGATTCTGTTGTTCTACTGACTTCAATGCACATGTGGACAATGACAGAGTTATCTGGAAGAGGGTGATTGGGAGGAACAGACTCCCTGATCTGAACCCGAGCTGTGTTCCGTTATTGGACTTCTGTGCTAGGCATGGGCTATGCATAACAAACACCATATTCAGGTATAGGGTAGTTCATAAATGTATTTGGTACCAGGCCACCTTAGGCCAATGGTCGATGATTGATTTTGTAATCCTGTCATCAGACCTGTGACCCTATATTTTAGACACTGGGGTAAAGAAAGTGCCAGAGCTGTCAACTGACCACCACCTGGTGGTGAGTTGGATCCGGTGGCAGGGGAGGCTGCTGGACAGACCTGGTAAACCCAGATGAATAGTGTGGGTGAACTGGGAATGTCTGAAGCAGGCCCCTGTCAGTGAGACCCTCCCCCGAGTTATGTGTCCCGGGGGAAGGACATGGAATCCGCTTCTTCAATAGAATCAGAGAATCAGGGCCTCTATTGAAAATGCGGCTTTCAGGAGCTGTGACCGAAATGTCATTGGTTCCTGTGGACACCAGCGGTGATGGAGGCCATCAAGCTGAAAAAGGAGGCCCTTAGGGCTTGGCTGTCCTTGAAAACTCCGGAAGCAGATGACAGGTACAGTGTGGCCAGTAGGAGTAGGACTGTGGCTTCTGTGGTTGCAGATGCCAAAACCCAGGCATGCGAGGAATTTGGAAAAGCTATGAAGAAGAACGTTTGGTTGGCCTTGTGGATGTTCTGGCAAACCATTTGTAACTGGGCCACATCTAAGGCTTTGCTTAATCTGAGTGGGGATCTGCTGACCTGGACTTGGGATATTGTTGAGTGTTGAGCGGTGGAAGGAGCACTTTGATGATCTCCTTAGTCTGGCCACCATGTCTATCTTTGAAGAGGCAGAGTCTGGGCACTCGGGGGAAGACAAGTTCATCACCATGGCAGAGGGCACTGAGCTAGTCAAAAAGTGCCCCAGTAGAGGAGCACAAGGAGTGAAAAAGATGCACCATGAGTTGCTGAAGGCTCTGGATGTTGCGGGGCTGTCATAGTTGACACGCCTCTTCTAAGTTGCATGGAGGACTGGCACAACACTGTGGAGTGGCATACCAGTGTGGTCAAACAGCAGTGAGGATGGTGAGGCACTGACTCATTTAGAGTCAGATTTACAAATATACTGGTTATTTCATGTCTCATCACCATTCGTTACACACACACTCTCTCTTTCTCTCTCGCTCACGTACGTATTAAAGACAAGATAAGAAAAAAAAAACGTTACAATTATCATTTTGGCAGTCCGATGGAGCAAAACACAAAAATTAACGGCTCGCGGCAGTGCACGTGACTCTCACTCGCCTTTGCGTGAAAGTACAGCAGCAACAAGCTCCTGTTGGCTCATGTACGCCCCCCTTCAGTGCGGCAGAGTACTGCCTGCCTCACCCTGTGCCTTTTCACTGCGGTTTTATGTCCCCTCATCAAAACTAAATATGTCATGAACAAACAATAAACGTTTGGTTAAAGACATTAGCCAGACTATGGAAAATCAGGCTATATAAACCATTATATTGGCGACATGCAGCGATACGGCAACAGGCACAAGCCAGTTGCAGTTTGTGATGGATTCGTTCAGAGGTGAGGTGAGGCTTGTTGCTGCCGCACTTTGTGTTTCACCTTTGTATTTAAACAGGAAATATGCAATTTCAGCGATGTTGACTATAAAAATGTTCAAAAATTAGTCACACATAAAGATCAATGGACAAATATTGATATTCATTTTATGTTATCATTATCAGCTGGATACACAATGAACTCCTGGCAGAAGTGGAGGATCATATGTTTGTCTACACTGTCAGTCGAGGATGTTAAAGATGTGTACCTAATTGGATTTTTGATAACAGGATTTCTGGTTTTTGGATTTGGCAGTTACTTGGCGTATCGTGAAATTTAGAAGACATCCGCAGCTGTTCGGGCCATTTTAAGATTGCCTGGTCTGTGTGAAGGTAAGTGCAGAGCGGTGAACGCTCAGACTCAGATGCTGTGCGAGCAGAGACACAGACTGGATGTGACTCTTGTGAGCTGCAGGCCAGCTGTGGACCCTTGAACTCGCTGGCGGGATGGAATCGACCTTGGAGAAGTTATCAACTCGGCTCGGTAGGAATGACCACATTGATTTAGCTGAATGGAATCACCATTGAGATGTATCAGTGAGACTCTAAGGCAGACAGGAAATTAACGATGTCAGCCTGACCTAAACAATTTTGCTATCTGAATCTGGCTCCACTTGAGTCGGCTATCTCAAATTCTCTTGGATGCTATATAAACAAGACACTCAGCTCCCATCAGTTACCCTCTTCCCATGACACCTGTGAATCTGTGTCAGACCTCTATCAAAGCCGGCTGATAAACTTTTCATCACTTATCAGGACTATGGTAGGGAGGGCTGTCTGGGACAGTGTTAATGGGCTTACCTCCCCTTTCAACATACAGTCTTCACTAGGACCCTCCCCAAAACTCCCTTCCTCCTCCAATGTCTATGTTGCTTTAGCTTTTTTCAGTTTGACTTAGTTTATTTTATCCTGCCTATGTTTGTTTAAACTTGTTTTATTTTACTTGGCTAAATTTTTTTAACTTAGTTTAGTTTAGTCTGTCTTAGCTTGAATCATTTGTGATCCAACATTTGTTTATCTTAGTCTGTTCAGCTGAGGTTTTTAAATCCTAGTTTAGTTTATGTTAGCTTATTATACCTTAATTAACTCAGTTTGGTTTTCCTCAGTTTATTTTATTTATTTTTTATGTTTATTTTATAACCAAGTACCTATAAGGAGTAAGAGAAGTCCTGAAGAGCCAACTGAATGGTAAGAACAAGCAAGTCCAACATATGCAGTGCCAATCATCAGATAACCCACTGGTATAACATCCTGGCCAAAGGAGGATTTAGAAGCCACTGACATCAAGACACAAAACCTCCTCTCAATACATGGAGGGTTTCACCTTAATGCCAGCACCTTGAGACTATTAACCAAGAGATAAGAGGGAGGCAAAGGACTAGTGCATGTCAGAGCCACAATACAGGATGAAACAACAATAATACTGGGGTACATCAAGAAAGCCTCCAATTATATTCAGATATCAGACAGAGCCATGTTTACCACTGTGAAGCATCCACTCTTCTTTCAACAACAGATCTTAAACACCTAGAAACTGAAGAGAGACGTTTTTAGATGCAAATGATGTCCAGTTCTTGTCTGATGTAGGATACTAGCTGTTCAAAAGTCCTTAGTGTCAGGGTAAGTAGAGTAGGACCAAACGGCCTCAGGCAACGTTGAAGATTTTAATACAGAACCCAGCATGAACAACACAACACAAGAAACTGACACCAGTGATTGAAGGAGGGGTGATTAAGTAATCAAGGAGTGATTGGCTGGATTGAAAACAGTTGCGGAAAAGGAGCAAGGCAGCAGTGGCGAGGGAGAGCAGAAAACCTGAAACAGACACTCAAAGTGCAGACTATGACACTTAGTCTTTATACCTGAAAAGTGCCTTACCTGAAATAGATGCTATTTAAATGGAAGCATATGTTATTCTCTCAGGTCAGGTCAGGTCTCTCTTAAAAAAGATATTTTTAATCTCAATGAGACATACCTGATTAAATAAAGGTTACATAAATACATACAATTCTAAACACTGTACATAGTTTTATGCACTGATGTGTATGAAGAAAGGCATGCTTTTTAACTTGAGTGCTGATAACAGGCTGTATGGTCCATCTCCATTTTGATTTGGGGGATGTGGTGCTCTTGGTTTTGTTGAGAAAACCATGTTTTTAGTATTCACTCCTTTCAGAAGAATCTCACCTCACCACTTAGTTTCTCTCACTGGATCTGTGATGTTGCAGAAAAGACAGACACACAAACTGAGTTCCAGACCAGAGGTTTGATTACCAATCATACATTAATTTAAACATTCAGCTGAATGGAGACAACAACTCCCCAACAAGAAGAAACAGCAACCCGTTCTCAGTTGTGTCTGAAGTAATTCCCCCTTCCACTTCTTTTTATACTATAAACTGCGCCCAAGACCAGTTTTTTTTTGCACACAATCAGCTACAGCAGCTTATCATATCACGATGCCCTGGAACCTTCAGACTCCCTCACCCCACTTACACAACTGTTCTTTGTGATTATTTTATCATAAGGTAAGCGTAACCTCATTTCAGCAATCAAATCATTTTAGCGACATTGAAGTTTGTTTACATTTTATCATTGGCTAAGTGTAACCTCATTTTTTAGCAATCAAAGTATCAAAGTTTGATTATATTTTACAGTTTGAACTGCATTACCATTTACCATTTATATAAGCTTTAACTGCTTGCAGCTTTGTAAGAATAATTTGAATAAAACACATTATAAAGCTGTAATGAGTTTAACAGGAATGAAAAATGAGAACAAACCTTATTTTACTGTTTCTCAAAAGAGTTTCAAATTTTGATTCATCTGACCACAGAACAGCTTTTTATTTTGCATTCATTTTAAGTTAACTTTGGCCCAGTGAAGCCAGCAGTGTCTCTGGAAGGTGTTCACATATGGCTTCATCGTTTCATGATGGAGCTTTAACCTGGATTTGTGAGTGGCACTACAAACTCTGTTTACACAATGTTTTGTGAAAGTGTTCCTGACTCCTTTAGTGACATCCATAGCTGAATCTGAATTTATAATCTACTCCTGCCTGAGGGCTAAAGATTACGGACATCCATTATTGATTTTCGGCCTTCTATGCTCAAAGAAATATTTTCAAATTCTTGAAATTTTTGATGAAATGAACTATATATGATGGAATGTTCAATGTCTTTACAAGCAAATATTCCTGCACTGAACAGTATGCAAAGTATATGTTGAGGATGACTCTCAGCAACTACCACACCAAATCTGAGCTCAATATCTGTAAAACTGGCTGATTTAAAACAATTCTTGTGTTCCATGGGTCATTTGGCTGTAGCAGCCATTTTTAATGGGACTGACTCCAAATTTCTGCCAGTTGCAGATGTCCATGCAATGATTATTTTCTGAAAGTTTAATTACTGGCTCATAAGAAATTTTGCTGACAAAATTTCAGCAAATTTTAACACAACCACACACAGACATGGGCAAAAACATTATTGCTCTATGACTTGCAGGCAATAACAAATATACTATGAATTATAGTTTTTTTTTTTTAAAATGACTTTACCATGGGATAATTTTTTCCTATCCTATATGAATTTTTCTTTTTTTAGTTGTGTATCTTTAGGTATTCATACCCAATAGTCCTATAACCGGCCTCTAGAGTTTGAGACAGTTTGCTACACAAGGTGAAAAGCTAATGAGATCCATGAGGAGTTATGCAGTTTATTAAAAACAACTCACCAACTAAGAAGGTGTAGTTTTCAGTGAGAGAAATGCACTTTAAATGCTTCTTAAGGTCAGATTACATGAATCATTCAGATCATATAAATAATTTCCCTTTTACAAAGGGTCTTTGACACCCAGAGCCTAAAAGGAGTTGGTGACATTATATCATTGTTTAAAGGGCTTTTTAGACTTCTGACAGCTTAGATGAATGAAACATCTGTAACACTTGGTGGTTATGTTGAGGTGGAAAAATACAGATATTTCTATTTTGTGATTATTTTCATAATCTATGTTCTGATAATTTGCTGTAATTCCACCATTGTTTGCCTTATTGTGGTTCATAAAAACCTTCATCATCCGATGTATATTTTCATTGCAGCTTTATTAATGAACTCTGTTCTTTTTAGCACTGCAGTTTACCCCAAACTTTTGATTGATTTTCTATCTGAAAAACAGATCATATCACACACAATGTGTCACTTTCAGTATTTTATATTTTACAGTTTATGTGGTGCCGAATTCCTACTATTGGCAGCCATGGCTCATGACAGATATGTGTCAATATTTAAACCTCTGCAATATCCAATATTCATGAGAAAGACGACTGTCTGTGTCTTGCTGGTTATGGCTTGGCTTGTGCCTATTTGTTTGGTTGCTGGATCAACTGTTTTGTCTTCTAAGGAGAAAGTTTGTAACTTTACTTTGAATGGAATTTTTTGCAACAATTCAGTTTACAAACTTCACTGTGTGGCATCAAGAACAATATCTGTGTATGGTGTGATTGTTGTACTTGGTATTGTGTTTTTGCCCATGATTTACATAGTTTTCACTTATGCAAGAATACTTATAATATCCTATTATAGTTGTAAAACTATAAGGACAAAAGCTGCACAGACCTGTTTACCTCATCTGCTGGTTTTACTCAACTTTTCATTGTTTTCTGCTTACGATGTTGCCATGCCTAGATTAGAAAGTAATATTTCAAAAACAGTACGTTTAGTGATGACTTTACAGACGGTATTGTATCATCCTCTCTTAAATCCAATAATATATGGATTGAAATTGAATGAAATATCCAAACACCTTAAGAAATTATTTCGTCAAAAAATTGTTAATTGCATTGACACTTAAGTATGTAATTCTTTAAACAAGAAACTGTTCATATTTTCTCTATGGCTTGTTATAAATATTTTAATTTTAGGATAAAATAAATTTCAATATAATGAATAGCTCATTTTATGTTAACTTGCTGAACAAAAAGACCTTAAAATAATGTTAATGTTGATATTTAAAAGGTCAGAGATGTCAGGCAAATGTTCATGTTTCACTAATTTTATTTCATGTCTGAAACTCAATGTAATAAAGAATTGTTTTTATTTTTGGCATGTTATAGTTCCATCTTTTTTTTTTTAAATAAGGACCACCATAATTGAAATAAAATAAAAAAACCAACAACAACAAAAACATCACTCCCAGAAGAACTGCAGAGCTAATTTACATGAACTCACATGATTAAATGTTAGGAGCATCTGATATTTATATTTAAATGAAAACAGTAAGAAGAATTTATATGAATGAGTGATATGACTTCAAATAAATTTTTTTCAGAAAAATTTACTGTTTAAGTTTTGATGGCAACACCTGCATCATTAAAAGTACTTTACTGAACTTTTGGTACATGTTATAAAAGGATGCTAGTTATATTGTACCTCCAACAAATTTTACCCTTGCGTCATATCAAGAGGTTATCTTTTTGTTGCAAGCCATTGCTATTTTATATAAAGCAGTTTTGTACTAGTAGGTTATGAAATTGTTACCAGTTTGCACTTGTGCTATTAAAAATTGCCATTTTATTTATGGGACCCTGCATAGGATCAAGCTGTGCTTTTTTCATAGTCAAAAATATTACAAAACTGTAACATTGTTGCTTTGTAATAATTATTTATGAAAAAATAAATATTGTTAAAAAGAATATTTATTACATATGTTACACTGAGTTGGCTTATTTACAGCATGTAAAACAGCCACGAACCAGGCACAAACTCTTGAAAAAGCCGGTTTACTGACGAAGATGCTGCTTGTATAAAATACAGAGAATGCACAACCTAACCTGCTTCTGTTTTAAGGCAAACATTTCAAAGTGTCATTATATTAGGAACTTAAAGCTGAACTGAAATCATAAATAAAAACAATTAACATTTCTTGAATGTTATTTAGTCAATCACATACACACAACATTGCAGGAACACCTTTTTCTGACTTAAAACCTAAATAAACAGGTTTTAGCATTTAAGTCAATAATTTCCAAAGTTGGTGATTTGTAGGGCAGAGCAGTGGTGGCGCCAGGGGGGCTATAGCTCCCCATGTAAAAGTCATAGCAGTCCCAAGAAAATCGCAGATTATTTTTTTCATCTAAGTCAGAGGTCCCCAGTCCCCGGGCCGTGGACTGCGGACCGGTCCGTGGGTCATTTGGTACCGGGCCGCAGAGAAAGAATAATTAATTTACAGTATTTCCGTTTTTTGGTTTTTTTTTTTTCGGAGTCTGAACGACATTTATTTTGAAAACTGACCAGATTTGCTCCACTACTGTCTATGACTCACTCTTGATGCAAGCCAAAACATTTATTTAGGTCATATGATGCATTACCGCAAAAAACAAACCCACAAGCAGCAAAATGAGTAAAATGTCATAATGCGTGGAGACAGAGGCGAACCCAGGACGCAGACTCATAGTAAAAAAGGAAATTAATTTATTAACTAAAATAAACTGACAAAAACAAACGGGCTGACAAAGCAGCAAAACTAACAATAACAAAATTCCAAAATTTAAAATGAGGGACAAAGCGAGGTATAACAAGACAAGACAACCGAGGACAACGTGGAAAACACAGCAAGNAAACGGAATGACCCAGTAGGGAATGAAGAGCAAAGACCGGTATATGAAGGCTGAGGATCAGGAGGAAAATGGGCACAGGTGAGTGATAACAAACAGGTGAAAATGATGGCAGTGATTAAGTAGTCATGGTAATGTGGGTCTGAACAGCAAGGAATGAGAGAAGGAGGCGTGGCAGGTTACTGGGGAGGTGAAAATGACAAGACATGAACACAAATCCAAAAGACAAACACAGCAGAACAAGAACCAGAAAAACCATCAAACAAAACACCAAAACTATGACAGAGCGCCCCCCTTTAAGGGGACGGCTCCTGAAGTCCCCTAACAAAATAAATAAACCTGACTCGGGAGGGTGGAGGGGGTAAAACAAAAGCACAGGACGGAGGGCAAGAACAAAAACATACAAAATCACAAAACAAAACCGACCAGGCAAAAGGCCAAGGGAAACAAAACAAAAAACAAAACAATCAGAGTTCCGGCGGGCGGCCCAATGGCTGTCCGCGACGTGGCCAGAGTTCAGGCGGGCGGCCCAATGGCCGTCCGCGGCGTGGCCAGAGTTCAGGCGGGCTGCCCAATGGCCTATGACCCCCACAGACTGACCCGCCGATGGTTCTGTGGCGGCGGCGTCAGACTGACCCGCCGATGGTTCTGTAGCGGCGGCGACAGACTGACCCGCCCATGGAGCAGAGGTGGTGGCGTCAGGCTGACCCGCACGTGGTTCTGTGGCGGCGGCGTCACGCTGACCCGCCCATGGTTCTGTGGCGGCGGCGTCACGCTGACCCGCCCATGGTTCTGTGGCGGCGGCGTCACGCTGACCCGCCCGTGGAGCTGTGGAAGAAGAGGCACCGTCGACCCCCTCCGGAGCGGCCTGGCGTGGGGCGGTCTGGTGAGGAGCGACGATCTCAACCTCCTCAGGAGTCCCGGAAAGCTCTGCAGACGGAGCTGATGGCGTGGCTGAGAGTGGAGCTGATGGCGTGGCTGAGAGCGGAGCTGATGGCGTGGGTGAGAGCGGAGCTGATGGCGTGGCTAAGAGTGGAGCCGGTGGCGTGGCTAAGAGCGGAGCCGGTGGCGTGGCTAAGAGTGGAGCCGGTGGCGTGGCTGGGAGCGGAGCCGGTGACGTGGCTGAGAGTGGAGCTGGGACCACTGCAGGTGGCACCGAAGATTGGGTCTGGAGGCACTGCAGGCGATGCTGAAAACGAAACTGGGGGCACTGCAGGCGGCGCTGAGAGCGGGACTGAAGGTACTGCAGGCGACGCTGAGAGGCTGTGAGTGATGCAAGAAAGTCTGTAAACTGTTCTGGAGATGATGGAGGCGTGGAAACTGCTGTGGTCGACGGAGGCTTGGTGGATGACATGGCCGGTGGTGGCGTGAAGGCTGTCGTGGCTAGAGATCCTGGGAGTCTGGGTGACCACCATCGAGAGGAAGGGGGCTTGATGGCCAAGCGTGTTCCCCAGAACTGAGAAACATGCCCCTCTTCCTCCTCCAGACTGGGCGTGGGCATGACAGTGACGGGGGCAAAAGGAGACGTGAAGGCTGCAGCAGCCGACAAAGGCGAGATGGATGCTGCAGTCAGTGTCCTCCTTAGCCGACGGCGACCATGACGTGAGGCACGAACTGAAGCAGGAAAAGGGGGCCCATCCAAAAAACAGAACGGGTGCTCTCTCCACAATTTTAAAAGGATCTTCTGGGTCTTCTCTGCGGAGAGAGCAACACCGCGAATGACGTCTGCCGGGTTCAGTTTTGACTGGGTCATTCTGTCATA
>NC_051435.1:24656513-24659046 GCF_001649575.2 Kryptolebias marmoratus | reverse complement strand
TGAGAACCAGTTGAGGTCACAGCTTGTCTGGAAGGTCACAGTGAGATTACAGTGGAGTTGAGTCAGGACTGAAGCTCTTTGGCTGATGGAGTTGGCAACACAGAAGCTGGAGCGATTCTCTCAAAGGTGCAAAAGTTATTTCTAAACTTAAAGTTCTGTTTTCTCTTTCTTTATCTTGTGTGCTGGACAAACAAAAACAACTCTAAGCAAAAATGTATTTTTTACTCAGGTTACTAAAAAAACTAAACAAATGAAAGGGAAGATGTTCACACAAAGAAGACAAACAAACTCAAAAATGAACTGAAATGCAGTCACCAACCTAAGGCTTCTTTCTGGTTTGTTATCAAACAAAATTTGATAACATGTGCAGGGACAATCTTGTAATTAATTAATAATGCACTTCGTATAGGGTACCACTTGTGTAACAGGAAACAGTTGATAAATTACTGTTAAAATTCATATCAGTCTCATAATTTTAAAATTATAACCTCTAATTTTGTTGTCTCCATTTGATAAAAGGTTCTTAGAGTTCATCTTTCCTGTCTTATTAAACCTCAGCCAGTTGAAGCAGATGGCTGCTTGTCCTGAGCCTGGTTCTGGTGGAGGTTTTTTTCCTGTTAAAAAGGAGTTTTCTTTTCCAATGTTGCCAGTGTGCTCTCAGGATGGGAGACTGCGACAAAGTGAAGATTCAACGCAATCTGCTGGCTTCCTTAGCCAACTTTTACTAATTGGCTTTTTGTAATTTTTGTGCATGTTCTTATACAGTGTCCTGAGGTGACTTTAGTTGTGACTTGGTGCTATATAAATAAACTGAATTAGGTCTGCCAGAAAAGATAATTAAACTTTCTCCAATCAAAGTTGCATCTCAGCCCCTGAAATAGAAGTCTGAAGTTCAACATCCCTGAATATGAGCACTCATAAGGCTGCTGCACAGACAAGATAAAGCCTTGAGCTTAAGGAGAAAATGGTCTCTCTTGTGCGTGGTTCTGCAGGGGTTTCAGTGGCAGGTCAGCAGAAGTTTGGTGCAGAGTCAGAAACCACCAGATCAATCAGATTGTTATCTGAAAATGCAGGTTCGATATGTGTGTGGTTAACAAGTGACGACACGCTATGAACAGGCCCTTGTGTTTCAGTCCTTTTGAGGCAAGTCAAGAACCCTTTACATGTCCTTAAAGTAAGGTGACAAGAGAAGCTCAATTGTGCATAATTAGAATAGGTACAAATTACTAAAGACTGAATGGAATCTCCAATTGCGAGTTGCAGTGTGATCGGAATGCCTTCAATTTCAGCATACTGAGACAACTGTGAACCTAGTTTGAAGTTAAAGGTACCCTGTTGACAACTCTTCATTTAACCAAAACACTGGCATTGGTGTTGTGTGGCTTTGCATCCATCTGCATACACTGTGGTCATCCATCCATCCATTTTCTTTGCCTGCTTCTCCATAGCAGTGCCACATAGAGACAAATAAGACAATCAACCATTCACACCTAGGGACAATTTAAGAGTTATCAATTAACCTAACATGTGTGTTTTTGTTCTGTGGGATGAAACCAGAGTACCCAGAGTAAACCCACATATGCACAAGGAGAAAGGCCCCAGGCCGTGATGCGATCCTGCAACCTTCTTGCTGGGAGGCAACCGCTCTAACCACTATGCTGCTGTGCCACTCCACTGTGATCTTTTTCGTAAATATGGGCCTTCCAGTGTTTTACTAGCATAGGTATGATACCAGATGTCTTGGTCAAATATCTGGTATAAGCCATCAATTTAGCAGTGAGCTGAGAATCCCACTTCAAGATGGAATTTTTCGTTGCAGTTTGGATATGCCAGACATGGTGCAGAACACAGTTTGGTTGTAAGGGCATCCATGGCACATTGTTGTGTTTCAGTCAAAACAAAAAACACATTCTTTTTTAGATGCTCTGTCAGGGATTTTCTATGAACTTCAAGAAAACTACAAAGCTCTGTGAGGTTAATCAGTGCTTTAATGTTGGCAATACCCTTGGTTCAGCTTAACTGGTGCTGGTCAGGTCCCACCAGGAGCTAAGTGTACTTCACTTTGGATTTACACCACTGGCATTTTAAAAGGGAGATCTTTGCATCAGCAGTTGACCAAGCACATGGTCCATCTCAGCTAAGCAGACATCTAGAGTGGGTTTACATAGGTAAATGTCATCTAGGTAAACGGGGGCTCTGCATTCAACAGGACATGCTTTATTCAGAAAGATATTGAATTCAGCAGGAGAGTTTGCATAGTCAAATGGGCACTTGGTGAAGGTGTACTGGTATCTACACAGGAATCGTCCAGAATCCAGATGCAATATAAAGAATCGAGAAATATTTGGCATCTATCATCCTATGCTCTGTATTGGAGCTGGATCACTGACCACCGAGACAGAGGAACCTGTTAGTTGAGTCTGTGGTAGTCAATGGTGAGCCTTCACTTTCTGTTGGTTTTCAGCACAGGCCACAAGGATGCAGAGTAGGTGCTGTTACATGCCCTAATAATTCAGTGATTTTTTTTTTTTTT
>NC_051435.1:24652118-24655694 GCF_001649575.2 Kryptolebias marmoratus | reverse complement strand
TCTTTACATATGGAAAAATATTCATAATATCGTATCAAAAGTGTAAAACATTTAGAAGAAAGGCTGCTGAGACATGCATACCTCACTTGTTGGTTTTAGTTCGCTTCCCCTATTTGGCTGTATATGATGTAATTATAGCTCGAGTGGAGTCTGAGTTTTCTAAAATTACTCGCTTTATAATGACTTTGCAAATATTTTTGTATCATCCTTTGTTTAATTCAATTCAATTCAAAAATACTTTATTAATCCCAAAGGGAAATTAAATGTTGTTGTAGCTCATAATCCTGGTTTTGTTAAAGAGTCGTTATAGATGCTGATGGCTGTGGGCAGGAAGAATCTCTTATAGCAGTCTGTCCAGATTTGTCCTCGGTCCTGGTGTCCTCTAAGAGCCCCACCAGGTCAACCTCCTGCGGAGCCATGACAGCCGAGCTCTGGAAGCGCAGGTCGGTCTTGAAGTCCTGGGTGATCTCCAGGACCATGTACTAGAAGGGAAGCTTCTGGATGAGGAGCTCAGTGGACTTCCAGTATCGGTGGATCTCCCTGAGAGCCATGGTCCCAGGCCTGTAGAGATGAGGCTTCTTCACTCCGCCGGTGGCCGGGGCACTCTTCCGGGCGGCCTTGGTGGCGAGTTGCTTCCTGGGAGCTTTACCTCCGGTGGATTTACAGGTGCTCTGCTTGGTTCTGGCCATTAATGGACTTCTGGGTTCTTCACATTTAACACTTTTTGTCATAGTTATGCATCATAACAACATGTCCAAAAGTAAAAAGGCTTTAGTAAAAATCCTTCCAGCTGCACAGCATCCGATACCAGAGGAAGTAATCATCCAAAAAAGTGATTTACATAAAGAAAAAAAGAGGAATAAAGTTTTCAAAAGCAATATATCAGAATAAATGGAACAGAGCTACTCCAACATGCAGCCACCTTGAGCGGCGCAATTCTAGAATCATTCCAAATGCATTAATTAATTATTCCATTCATATATGGGCTAAAAATGAGAAAAATTTCTAAACATCTAAAATTTTTTGTTTAAGCAAAGTCTAGTTGCAAATGTCTCCATTCATGTAGGAACTAAATTTGATGTGAGAATACAATTATATTGTTGCTTTGATTGGGATTTCACACAAATACCTATTTTTCTTTTTATCTAGCTCATGCTTAGATATGGCTGGTTTTTAGATTATCCTATATTTCATTTAGATTATACATGATTCATTTAGATTAGACATGATTGATCTTTTCTTGTTTCATTGTGTTTATATTCCATTTAGATTATACATGATTCTTTTAGAATATACATGATTGAAGTGTTCTCCTTTTTTGTGTTTCATTGTATTTCATGTTTAGATATGTTTAGTTTATCTGATTTAGATTATTTGACTATCTCAGCTCGTGCTTAGATATGTCTGTTTTCGTCTGTCGCCGAAGGAATAAGGTTCAGGCTGAATGCAAGGTTCTCCCGTCGCCCATACTGGTGGAGGAAGAGGAAAGGGCGTCTCCGTTCTTGGGAACCTGCTTGACTCTCAAAGCTCCAGCGCAGCATAAGAGTGTCCCCAGAGTGACTCCCCAGATTCCTAAGCATCTTCCTGTGCTTCTAGTTCTCCAGTTCCGTCACCACAGCCTCTCCAGTGGATTGGCTGGACACCACGACAGCCTCAGCTGTGTCTCGCGGGTCTGCGGCTGTGTCTCCCGAGTCGCTCTCACTGTCTGCAGCGCCTTCAGTCCCACACTCTGCCAAGTCTGCCTCAGAGAGTGGTACCCCTCCTCCTGCTTTCTGGGCGACGCCCCACCATCAGCCAGTGTCTCGGTCCGCCAGAACTCTTGCTCCACAGCTGATGGCACCCAAGCCGTGCGCCAGAACTCTTGCCCCGCCGAAGACGGCGCCTGGGCCATCCACTTGAACTCTTCATCTGCCATGGACGGTTCCCGGGCCATCCACTTGAACTCGGGTCCCTTTGTGGACTATGCCTGGGGTTGCTCTCAGGAATTTTAATTTCTTGGTCTTGTTTTCCCCTGGTCGTATGCCCGGTCGGTTTTTTGCTTTTTGTTTGTTTTTTCATTCTTGCCCTCCATCCTGTGTTTTTGTTTTCCCCCCACCACCCTCCCGTGCTAGGTCCTTTTGTTGTTTTGGGACGTCGAGCGCTGTCCCATGAGAGGGGGGTACTGTTGGGTTTTGGGTTTTCTTTAGGTTTTTTGTGTTCTCTTTGTTGTCTTCATGTTTTCTGTTTGTATTCAGTTATATTTGTCTTGGTTTGGTTCTTGTTGCTCGTGCCTTTGTTTTCTGTTACTGTTCACTCCTTTTCAGTTACTCACTTGTCTCCTTGCCACGTCCATCTACACCTGTCCTAGCTTTAGTAATCATTCCACCTGTGCCCACTTCCCTAATCACCTCCTGTGCTTAAAACCCAGTCATCTCCTCCACTCACCGCTGATTCATTGTTTTTTGTCTCTGGTTCTTCGCTCCTTGCCCGTTGCTTGTTGTTTCCGTTTTAGTTTTTTCCTTTTCGCTTCGTGCCCTGTTTAAATATCCTCTGGTGTTTCTGTTTAGTCTTTGCTGCAACGTCAGCCTTTTGTTTTGTTTTTATATTTAAATAAACTAGTTTCCTTAAAAATGAGTCTGCGCTCTATGTTATCCTCCTTCTCCCCCGTTCCTGATAAATCATAAATGTGTCTGCATTTTTGGAAGGAATTCAATTTGAAAGAAAAGTTCAAAGATGCAGTCTGATTTGTTGCTTTGATTATAACTGCTCACAATTAAGTGTTTATACTTGAATCATAATTATGATATATAAGTTCAAGAAAACAAAAAAACAAACAAACCTTTTTATCCCTATAGATGGGTTCACAAACTTTATATTCAAGGGCCCAAATCTGGTTTCTCAATAAGGTCAAAGGTCCAAAACATCTAGCAATTCTGTTAATTAAATCTGTGTACAGCTTAAAACCTAAAAAAAATGTACTGCTTGACTGCAATGGTTTAAACTTGATTATGCTAAACCTAATTACCCCACCCCTCACAATCCTTGTTCACACATGTCCAAACCATCTCATCTTTGCCTCTCTAACTTTGTCTTCAAACCACTTATCTAGGGTTCTCCTTACTTATTTTTGACCCAGTCCATTTTGATCACGAGTAGTGAAATTGTCCACATCTTCAGCTCTGCCTCATGTCTCTATGTTAGTGCCACTGTTTCCAAACCAAGCATTATAGCAGGTCTCCCGACTATCTTGAAAACCTTTCCTTTCTCTGTTTCAGCTGTCCTTCTACCACAAATCAACCCCAGCACTTGATTCAAACCGCTCCACTTTGCCTTTGGTCTCGTCTTCGCTTCTCTTGTGCACTGCTTATTGCTTTGGATGGTTGACCCCAGGTACTCAAACTAATCCACCTTCAGTAAGTCTGTTGCTTGCAGTTCACTGTTTCACCTGCCTCCCTCTCATCTACACATATGTATTCTGTTTTGCTTCTCATTCCTCTTCACTCCAGAGCCACTTCTTCAAGCTTTCCGCTCACCTGTTCCATGCACTCACTACAGATCACAATGTCATCTGCAAATATCATGATTTCTAAGGACTTT
>NC_051435.1:24641844-24652018 GCF_001649575.2 Kryptolebias marmoratus | reverse complement strand
GCGGTATGCACCTTAAAGTTGCTTGCAATCCGCCATAATAGGAAAGAAGAAGAAGAAGAAGAATGAGAGAAGGAGGCGTGGCAGGTTACTGGGGAGGTGAAAATGACAAGACATGAACACAAATCCAAAAGACAAACACAGCAGAACAAGAACCAGAAAAACCATCAAACAAAACACCAAAACTATGACATAAAAACAAACGTCTCTGTAAGCCCTAGATGGGACTGTCTCGTTACTGAGAAACAGGCACAGGGCTCCCACTGATTCAGCGTTATGAATTGTATTCTTTGTGCACTTTATATTTGTGGTGTCTCTTATTTTAAAGGGCATGTTTAAACATCGCCATATTGACCAGAGAACATTAGGGGGAGGAGAGGGTGTTATTCATGTAACCCCTCAACCTGGTGCAAACATTTACCTTGGGTAGAGTACACTCACAATAGCCACACCTCGTCAGCTACTGGATTTTCACCTTTTGAAGTCTATCTGGGTTCTAATCCACCTCTCTTCCCCAATCAAGAGTCTGAGAGCCTGATTCCTTCTGTTCAAGCCCATCTACACTGATGCCGCTGCATCTGGAAACAGACAGAGAGAGCTCTGTTATGGACTACACAACAGAACGAAAAATTTGCCAGTCGTCACCACTCCGTGGCTCCATCTTACCGGGTGGGGCAAGAGGTATGGCTATCAACTCGTGATATTAATCTGAAAGATACCCCCAGGAAACTTGCACCAAGGTACATTGGACCCTACTCTG
Source organism: Kryptolebias marmoratus (assembly GCF_001649575.2). NCBI lineage: Eukaryota > Metazoa > Chordata > Actinopteri > Cyprinodontiformes > Rivulidae > Kryptolebias > Kryptolebias marmoratus. Next base: position 24,651,261 of record NC_051435.1, on the reverse strand, counting down.
TGGAGCGTGTCATCAACCCATCAGCTGTCAGACTCTGTCTACCTGCAGGATTCATCCAACATTCCACGTGTCCCAGATCAAACTGGTACAGGAGAGTCCCCTGTGCCCACCTACCAGCCTCCTCCCACCCTCCTGGCTGGTGGATGACCACCCCGCCTTCACTGTCAAACGGATCCTGGACGTTCGAAACCGCGGCCGGGGTTTCCAATACCTGGTTTATTGGGAGGGTTACAGGCCAGAGGAGAGATCTTGGATCTCGATATCGTTCATCCTGGATCCTGCACTCATCACCACTTTCTACAGAGAACACCCAGATAAGCGGCTGTTGAGAATACCAAGTTTTAGTATTCACTCCTTTCAGAGGAATCTCACCTGACCACTTAGTTTCTCTCACTGGATCTTTTGATGTTGCAGAAAAGACGGACACACAAAACGAGTCCAAACCAGAGGTTTAAAAACAAATCATACATTTATTCAAACATTCAGCTGAATGGAGACAACAACTCACCAACAAGAAGCAACAGCAACACGTTCCCAGTTGTGTCTGAAGTGATAACTCCTTCCACTTCTTTTTATACTATAAAAAATACTATAATGTTCAAAGTAGGTTACGATAAAATGTAAACAAACTTCGATATCACTAAAATGATTTGATTGCTGAAATGAGGTCACGATTAGCTTATGATAGAATAATCACAACAAACATTTGTTTAAGTGGGGTGAGGGAGGCAGAGGGTTCCAGGGCATCATGACAAGACCCTCAGACCTGAAAACCACTTACCTGGGTGCCGCCATGTGGAACTAGCTCACCTTGGAATCCGGGACCTCACCTCCAAGCCTCTCCTACTCACCACGCCCGTAAGATCGTTTTGCCTGTCGGATCCTTTCTACTACCTGCCTTTGATGAAACAAAAACTTACCACTACACCTCTCCTCCAGATCCCGACCGTTTCACTCGTCACTGCTGTAAATAAAATCACTTACCTTTTGCTAATCCTCCTGTGTCTGTCTGTTTCTGGGTTACTCACCTTTGACAAATCTGTGAACCTGATATTTTGGTAAATAGCCCACTTTGGAATTTGGTCTGAAAATGTTATTAATTCTGTCAGGTTAGTTTTAATGAAACATGAGACTGGAAATAGATGTTGTTTATGAGTTTGCATAAGTTAAAATGAAATAGCCAGATTGAAAATGGTGGACCGGTACCTTCCCGGTGTTTAGGGGTCTCTGGGGTGGGTCTTTCCTGCTGGGTACTAGGCAGTTTCTCTGCCGGGGACTGGTATGGGCACCAGGCCATTGGGGTGCTGGGTCCCAGGCTTGGCCTGCGCGACAGTGGTGGCATGGATGCCTTAGTGGACCTTGTACTCAGCATCTTGCCCTGTATCTCTTTGGCCTAGGGGTTGCTGACCCTGTGCTACCTCTATGTGGATGCGTAGCTGCCTTGGTGCATTGCCAGGTGTCTGTTTGCCTGGGACTGCTGCTGCCTTCTGGGGCTGGATCCACCTGTCCTCTCTGCTCTTGGGTGCTTTAGACGACAGGCCTTCTACTGTTCACGGCATTCTTTGAACTGTGCATCTCCAGGTGGCATACTCGCACATATACACCCATATAACATGAATACACTTTTTTTTTTTCCTACACATTTAGTCTTTCTGTCTTTCTGCTACACATACGCTCACCCCCCCCCCTCCCACACACACACACACCTTCATGCACTGATTCACTAATAATCATGATGGTAGAAGGTCATACAAACATGTTACCATTACAACAATGTGGCCTAGATTCAGTCTTGATTCAATAAAGTAAATCCTGCAATTAGGACTTCATCTTGAGATATCCTTTTTGTAGAGCAAATCTGTCTTGGGACACATAGGCAGCCACCTTCTCTATATGGTATGCCTGAAATGCCATAACAGGACGTGAAAAAAAAAAAATTGGCTGCTCAAAACACAGTTGTACAACTTGCAAAAAAAAGGGTCACCTGAGGTTGTGATGATGTTTGCAGAGGTTGGCAAAGAGGCAGCTGTTATAGCAGGAATCAGGAGACATTCGACTCAAAAACTGGAGCATTGCTCTTAAAAGAACAAAAAGGGTTTTTTCTCAGTTTAAGTTTCCCTTTATGATTTTCTCTGTTGGACTTACAAAAACAAAAACACTGATCAAAAATATTTTTCCTCAGGTTACAAAAACAAAACATGGACAAATGACAAAAACAAACCACCTAACGAACTGCAAAATTAATTGAATTGCAGTCACCCTCCAAGGCTGTCTCTTCAACTCATTATCAAAGTTTAATAACAACTAAGATGTTCAGACTTTGAGGTTGAGCAAAAAGCCTTTATCTCACTCTGTATGAAGATTCTTTCACTCATAACGGAGTACAGTTCTCCTGTAGGGCAAAAGAGATAGTTGTTAAAACACTTGAATAGTTTTCATACTGCATATTTTCACACAAAAATGATCATTTCTCAGGTTTTCTCTAGGACTCACAGGTCTCGATGGTAGATGCAAATAGATAAATATTCATTCACACATTCATGTGTGAGAGATCATGATCTCTTACAATGTCTGCAATGGCTACAGACATCTAGGCCAACATCGAGCTAAATGTAGTCTAAAAGTCAAAGGTAAATAAACATCTTAAACTGCTAACAATGGGGATCAAACATGGACTCTATTTTCAAGTCTTTCTTGCATTGTACTGAACTGACTAGTCAAACAGAAGTAATGGTGTAATGATATAAAATCAAACAACATCCTTTGCTGTTTAGTTCAAGTTCCAATATGCAATTCATGTAGAAAATTGTATTTTCTTTTAAATTATAAGTAATTGTCTTTTAAAATGTACTGCAGGTATTTTGTCAGCAGGTAAGGTCTATTGTTTCTTTGACACATTAAATGATAAGATTTTTGCTATTAAAATAAAAATGCACAGTATAACTACAGGTTCATATAAACCACCAAGCAATAAGGACTTAAGTGTTTGGGCTAGATGCGGTTTAAATTTAAGTTCATGTTCAGGTATAAGTAACATCTACTTGTAGACTTAACATTGAAATGGCATCTGTTATTCAATGTTGACTGTAGGATTAATGGTGAGAGAAGCTACATGTATGTTTACAGAGCAGTTGTGCAATCAGATGAATGTACACAAGAGCACGAAATAAACATGTATGTTGTCAACACTTCTGTTATAAAGAGCACTATATTTTATTACACAATTGAGCATGTTCTGAATGTTCTTACACTTGTCAATGGGATGGAGGTTCACATGCCAACAGCTCTACATGAAATAGATAATGAGATCCATAGTGAATAAGGTCTATTTAAATAGTTGGTCTGACTAGATTTCCAATCTAAAGATGAGAACATCACACACATCAATTTAATGTAGATATCTGTACACTAAGAAAACAACTATCATAAGGGTGAATTTTCTTTTCTCATAGGTGCTGCTTTTAAACACTGCTGTCTCACCCCTTTTTAGTCATTATTCTGATGACTGAAATGAACGTAACATACATTATTCTTGATGGTCATGTGGAGTTGGAAAAATATAGATTTCTTTATTTTTTTATCATGCTCATGGGTTATATTTTGATCATGTGCAGTAATTCTACTATTGTATGTTTTATTGTGATTCACAAAAACCTTCATGAGCCCATGTACATCTTTATTGCTGCACTGTTAATTAACACTGTTTTTTTCAGCACTGCAGTCTATCCAAAACTTTTGATTGATTTTTTATCTGAAAAGCAGATCATATCTTATCCAGCTTGTCTCATTCAGATTTTTATGTTTTACTTTTTAAGCACATCAGAATTCTTACTGTTGGCAGTTATGGCCTTTGACAGATATGTGTCCATATGTAAACCTCTGAGATATCCAGCTATCATGGGAAAAACAACTATAAGCATTTTCCTAGTTCTAGCGTGGCTTATACCTGCTTGTCATATTGTTGTGCCACTCATAGGAAATGCTCATTCAAAACTCTGTAGCTTCACTTTGAAAGGGATTTTTTGTAATAACTCGATTAACTATATTTTCTGTATGAGTTCAAGAGCACTGTTAACATATGGTTTAGTTGCTCTGTTCAATATCAGTCTTCTTCCTGTGCTTTTTATCATATTCACTTATACGGTAATTCTTATAATAGCTTCTAAAAGTGGCAGGGAAGTCAGGAAAAAAGCAGCACAGACCTGTTTACCACACCTTCTGGTTTTAATTAACTATTCCTGTTTGCTTACATTTGATGTGATCATAGTTAGACTAGAATCGGATATTTCAAAGACTGCACGTTTTGTCATGACACTGCAAATGATAACATATAATCCTCTTTGCAATCCAATCATATATGGACTAAAAATGAAAGAAATTTATAAACACCTCAAAAGGTTGTTTGTCAAGCCACAGTAAACTTAGATTCTACCTTTTAGATTTTAAACTTAGATGTTTGCCATAAATTGTTTTGCATTGTTATATTGATGTTGTTGTGACTGTTGCCATTGTCTCTGTATTTTAAACTCAGAATGTCCAATTTGAAGAATTTCATCTTTAAAATTGTTAGAAAGTCAAAATTTTTGCGTTTGTTACTTCTACACAGACATGATTTGATAAACAGTGAGACGGAGAACAACAGTTTATAAATGACCTCTTGAACAACAACAACAAAAAAACATTACATTTTGTTACATGCACTTCTCTAAAGTTATTTTAAACATATTTCTTTTGAACAATGACAAATTAGTGTTATAGTCTCCCTGTGTGAACATTTAGTTCATTTGAAATGACAACCCAAACAACAGAGATTTATTTTCTGTAAAGTTACATTTTTTGGTGCTCCAACAAGATCTCCAAAAATTTGAAATCATTGATGAAGAGCAAAGACTAATAACCCCCTGAGCAAATGGTTCTGTGCTTTGGTTCTCCAGTCAGTGTGGGCCTCTTGTCTTGTATGTGCATTATTTATCTGTGCTTAAATTCTAAAATAAAGTAATTTTGCAATGCAGCATAATTTTGATTTTGTTTTTACATTTCTATTATTCATCTCGAGGAAACAAAGCTTGTAAAATGTGTCAAATGTGTCAAATGTCATTGAGTACAACATGGAGAAATGTGCATCAGCTGCTCTGCAAAGCAACAACCAAAAATGCAAAAAATTAAGCAATAGATGCTTTGGTACCAAATTATGCTCTCTCTCTCTTTCAATGGGCCAAAATTAATAATTACCATATAGCCTACTACATTTTACAGAAGAGTTATTTAAAGCAAGCACAAGAGTAGTTTTTGCCAGGTTGCCATGCTTTTGGAGACACAAGTCCTTTAACACTTTACCTCCCCACCCCCCACCCCCCCAAATGGCCTAAAACACCTGGAAAAAGCCTACCCAAAATAACTTAGATGCTGTATCTTGGTCAAGATAACACTCTTAATGTTTAACATCATCAGTAAAAATATTGTAACCATAACTAATATGTAGTTATTGAAGTTAGAACACACAAATCAAATGGGGTTTTTTTCTCACCTGAATTTTATAAGTAGTTTTTTTAAGTTGCTGCACACAGCCATTTTGACACTGTGATATTTAAATTTGAAACCCCTGGCAGAATCTATGAGACTTGCATTCAAATCTCAGTCAATAGGGCCTGCAGGCAGGCTGCTGCCAGTCTTGGTGTTTAGTCTCAGCCTCACACTCTTTCAGCCAAAACAAATCTTAGGTCTAATAAGGACAGCAACAGTGGTTTAAAAAGGGCTTGCATCTTTTATACTTTTGTATGTATGTAACTGGTCTTTCAGAGGTCAGACAGCTCTAGATACTGTACACAACTTTCTCCATCATATATGACATTTTTACGTGCATAGAGGAAACCCTCTTTTAAGTAGCAAACTTAAAACAAAGTTGGGTAGATGTGTTTAAGCATTGGTATGGTGTTGTAAACTGAGCCAGTGTGATCTTATTGTTACAAGTGACATGGGAAAGTATATGGGTTTGAAGTTTGCACACTTTTTATGTCAAAAGTAATAATCTGTGTAGTTTCCATAAAGAGGTAGTTCCAAGTTGTCTTTATCAGATCTAACTTCGTAAGCAGTTATCTCTCTTTGCTTTCTCATATTAAGTGTATTTCAAAAGATTAAAGACCTAGCATTCCTAAAAGAAATGTATATTGCCTGCTGCCTTTCATGCCAGAGTTTCAAACTAAGATTAGCTTATAATGAGAAATGATGGGGTAGTAGCTTTTTTGCCAAAACTTGAAAACAATGCAATGTCATGCAGCATTGCAATGTGTCACGCAATGTGTTAGAGCTCAGAACGTGTGGTGAATGATTCAGCAACTATTACACCAAATTTTAGGTTAGTGTCTGTAAAACTGGTAAAATATAGTATAAAAAGTATTGCAAGAGAGACTGACATGTTAAAGGTGCTGCTAAATGGCAGGAGGTACAGAAAATGTACGCATTTGTAGTTGTTATGAACATGCACAGATAGTGGAATACTTCTACACAGACATGATTTGATAAACAGTGAGACGGAGAACAACAGTTTATAAATGACCTCTTGAAGCATTTTTTTACGACAGCAAAGTTGTCATATGAGCATAAAAAAATCAAATGGACATCTCTCCAAAATTGTACAAATCCTGGCCAAAGCCAAAATGTATGTGCATAATCAAGATTCTTTGCTCCTTAATTTCTACAACTGATTTAGTGCAAAGATTTATGTGTAACAGAACTTTGAGTAAAATCAAAAATCTAATTTGTTCTTCGAACAATGTTCTCTTCAAATATTTGAATATTGTGGAATGTTGTTTTCTTCAAATGTGTATCAATTCACTCTCTGAGTTGGTTATACTCAATTATTTTCACCATTATTGGGGCCTGCCAGCAGTGCATAGAGAGCAGTACAATGTCTTGCTTTGCAAGGCATTGTACTGCCTCATGCAATGCATGCAGGCACCTATTATTCTACACTCGATAGAATGTCTCTTTATTATATGGTCTTCTTCCGTTACCCTTAATGTGGCCCGAACCGGGCAAAGAACCCCCACAAATTTTATATCAGAACGACTGGCTCGGTCTCGGCATGAGGGCTACTATTTTTATTGGCGTGTCATGTTACTATGGCGACGTAATCGCCAAAAAACATGCAAAAATTTCGGAATTTTCTTGAAATTTTGGCAGTTACACTCTAACCTCACTAACGAGTGTGGAGCCGTCTGAGCACAACACATTTCTTAGCGAAAAAACTGTTCCTACACCCACATCTTTTATGATGCATGAACAAATTATATATCGAAATGTAGGCATTTTTGTCTTCTTTCAGGCAATGTGTTTACTTTTCCTGTAGGTATTACAGTTTTCTGTCAAATGGCCCCAGAAGGCAGAGTGGTCCCTCAAGATCTCCTATCTCTTCCCATTGAGATCTCTCGCAAATGTGTTTGCCCAGCGTTGGCTTGAAGGATGTTTTTAACTCGTCATATCTCTGACACAAAGCACTGTAGAAGTGTGAAAACAAGTAATGAAAACCAATCTCTCCTTTCGCTCACGGTCCAAGAATTATTTCAATACGTTCTATAGTTTTTGTACAGCGAATGGTTGTTCGGCATTTGCCCGTTTCAGAACTTTCTTTCTCATTGAAATACATTGCAGATCGATCCAAAAATCAGTCTCTTACTGTTTTTGGAAAGCTCATTACGACAGCATACTTCCACCTAGAAACACCATTTAAAGGTTCATGCCACCATAAGACATTCAAGTATTACTGACCAAAGCAGCTTTTTGATATCTTGTATAGTTTTCGGACAGTGCCTGGTTGTTCGGCATGTACTCGTACAAATTTTCTGTGCCTTCTCTGTCGTCTTTGACCCGCACAGGTGCAGCGTTGCCGTGGTAATAGAACACACAGCCTGACCTCTGATGACATCACATAGACCAAGTGTGGGTTTCTGTGTGTGTACATTCAGCTCTTGTTCAACACTGTGTATTAGGCTTTGCTAATACACAGGCCTGCTTATTGCTAAGTCATCCTGCTAATGAAACTCATTCATTGCTAATATTCATTTGGCCATTTTGTGCTCCTTAAACACAGACATGAAGGTCAGCTTCCCTTATACAAAGTGACAGGAGACATCTGGCTTCTGATTGGCTGAGGTTGTTACCAGGCAGAGTAGGCAGACAAACCATTTGTTAATATAGCAGAGGTGATGAAAAAAAAATGTCTGCCACTTCTTTCAGGGTGATCTTATGATGCCTGTCTACAACTGCCAATGTCGGCCATTTTGTAATCATCAAACCTTCCTTCAGCTTTAACTCAGTCATTTTTAGACATATGAAGCTGAAATTTAGCAAGGCAGTAGCTGAGACAGAGGCCTATTGCATACTGAGTGTAAAGTTAAAATATCAAGATGGCCGCCAAAGCTAGCGGGGTAATAAATTTAGACTGAAACTTGTGCGTGCTCTAACGTGGCAACCGTTTAACGTAGAAAGGTCAAACATCACAGCTAGAACCCTCATGTGTCAGGGAGCCATGCTAAGGAGTTCAAGGTCACAAGGTCAAAGGTCAAGGTCACAACAGCCCGTGAGCTCAAATTTGATACCTGAAATTCTGACAATAGTATATCATAAATTGATAAGAACAGGTGGTCATAAGCAAAACACAAAAGTGAATCTATCCCTCATCAAAACATAACCATGCATGCAATGGGTCCCATTGCATGCATGGTGGTCCAACTGAGCTGACAAAGAGGAGGTGTGCAGCATTCTTGGTAGTCAGTTTGCTCCTGTACTCAGTGATGATATAGTGCATGGTACTGAACCCATGCTCACAGTCTGCATTTTTTGCTGACAATGTATGCACTGCCACAAGCAATTTCTTCGTTCTTTTAGGAATGCTTTTTCATCCATTTGCCTTGTACACAATGAATTCAAGGTGGGCCTCATGTTCATTCAGATGTAAGACATGGCACAAAGCACTTACCTCATCTTCTCCATGTTGGTAATTGTCATTGTCCGACTCATCAGGGTTAAGGACTGCCATTCGATTTAGAAGTCTGTTGTAAATTTCTGTTGGGTGTCACATTGGCCTGTACTTTGTTAGCTGCAGTTGTAAAGAGTCTGTCTTTCAAACTCTCTGCCATTGCTTGAACAAACCTTTTTTTTAATTATTTGTGTAGTATCAATTGGAATTGCCTGGTAGTAGGTAAGTAGGTAGGTAGGTACATTTATTTATATAGCACTTTTCAGCACAAGGCGACTCAAAGTGCTTTACAACACAAGAACAAAATTACAGACAAAGTTACAGCTGTAATTAAACACAATGAAACACAATTAAACACAATGAAACACAAAAGCTAAACAAGATAAACTAAACTAAGTGTACAGTTTGGATAAATAATCTAAAACATGAGAATGCTAAAC
>NC_051435.1:24629370-24641744 GCF_001649575.2 Kryptolebias marmoratus | reverse complement strand
GTTTAGTAAGCATCTCCATTCATGAACACAATAGCTCTCACGTAGCTGAGAAGCAAGGTGGTGTTGTTTTAAACATTTCGATTATATTGTATTTTTACATTAAGATATGATATTCAGTTATGTATTTTCTTTTATTTTTTATCAGGTTAAGGCCAAAACAGTAGAGACATATCTTTTGATTTTGGAATTTATCAAACTTTTTTTTAAATCAGTGTGTATGAAACCTTTTACAGTTCAAGTTAGATGAGTAAGACAGTACAATAAAACTTTTCATTTTTATTTACCATTTGAGAATTTTATTCCCCAGCTAATGTAAGGCGACAGTGGCTCAGGATGTAGGGATTCGTCCTGCAGGTTGCCAGTTTGAGCCCCCACTCTGTCCGTCTCAGCCGTTGTGTCCTTGGGTAAGACACTTCACTTTGCCTACTGGTGGTGGTCAGAGGGTCCGGTGGCACCGACTGAATAACAGCCTCACTTCTGTCAGTCTGCCCCAGAGCAGCTGTGGCTCCAATGTAGCTTACTGCCATCAGTGTGTGGATAAACAGGTGGATTATTGTAGTGTAAAGCACTTTGGATTCCTTTGACTTGATAAAGTGCTGTATAATTGCAGGCCATTTAGCTAACAACATTTACCTTGCTGTACACGGCCTACTACTTTAGATCCTCTCCACTTGCAAGAGTGGTTTAATTTTCTGTCACAGTTTTTGGGAGGATTATTGTTTGTTTAAAATAACACAATAATATTGTTTATTTGTTCTGCTTTACAGAACTTGTACCAAACCATGATCGCAAAACTGAGGTAGGTACCAATCCATGATTTATGTGTACTGTTACACTCCCAGTTAACAGCTGGCTAATAATTAACCTGTCGCCCCAATTTGATTTCTTCATGATATATTGGAGCTGAACTCCACTGTCAGTCCATTATTCTTTTCTTTAACTTTTCAGAGGCTAAGATTAGGAAATGTATGTGGGCTGAAGTTGAACAATAAGTTTTGATTTTTGATATTTATTAAAAAAACAAAACAAATAGAAAACCTGAGTGTTCAGCCTACAGATGAAAAAAAAATGATGGAACAAAAAGTCAGATTTTTATTTCAGGATATTACACAATAAGCAAAATAGCAGTATCTCATTTTTAGCTCAGTTAGGTAAAATGTATAACTTCTAGTGAGTATTTCTAGTTAATAGACAACCAAAAGCAAATAAATTGAACTTCAGTTTTTTCTGGTTTTAATATGAATAATGATGGATTATAAAGTCATTAAAGTTTAAAAGGAAATCAAGATGAGAAGAGATTTCTTCCTTTTTCTGCAGGGGAATACTTTTCCACTGCAAGCTGAAGACTTTTTTGGGGTGTTTTTAGTTGGTAGGGATTTCAGATACTGAAACATGTACTATTAGACACAAAAAAATAAAACTTTATTATGTCTCCTTTAACTTTGACCTAAAGTGACATTAAGTGCCTTTTTCAAAAAAATGAAACTTCCCATCAATGATGCAATTTGTTTTCAATGCATGACATTATCCACTGAGAATATTTTGGTGACACTGAGCTACTATTACACAATGATGTGCTTAGCTGGTTAAAGATACTGTCCTGTCATTAGTGTCCCATGTGTATGAAGGAAAACAACAGGCCAGATCTCCGAGGAGTGGCCTGAATACAAACAGTTTAAAAATAGTTAATGAGGACCCAGTAGCCACAACAAGCTTGACTCTTGGGGTGTCCTCACATTTACCTTAGTGATCAGTAAGACATGTTTAACTGACCCATTTTGATATTACAACATTTTTAAATGCTTCTGGACTTGCCTGGCATCACAGAGTTTGTAGTTTTAGTTACTTCTTTTAATAACTGTCAAAGTTAGTTGTTACAGTAGAGGGTTTGACTCGGGAGCTCTTTAAAGAGCCAATAACTCCTACAAAGCAAACACAGTTCCACCAGTTCCTTTTAACAACAATAAACATTTATTTATTTCTGAAAACATTTGAAAGGTGTCATTGCTGCTACTGACTGAAATTCCAACATACATCAAGTTTGCCCAGTAATTAGGGCCGAACACCCAAGGTGGTGTGGAGGCCTGTTGAATCTGTAGGGTTTTTCATCAATGTCCTGAAACAAACAGGAAGTCAGACTTTTTGAATCAAATTCAATAATTTGACCATATTTTTACATTTTCTAGCCATTACATTTAAACAATCTTCAGCTAGAAATTTTTAAGTATCGTGTTGCCTGTGGATGATTGATTAGCTACAAAAGAAAGTATTAATTGGCTAAGCAAGAAGCAAGTTCCCCTAATGTTAGTTAAAAAGTATGATTGAGGCCAGATCAGAAGATCATAGGTAGGACAGGAGCCTGAAGGGTGAATAACTATAGTAAACCACACTGAGAGCTGTATTAGGAAAAAGTTAGGTGTATTGCAAAATATTTTAACAATATGGAACCAGTATAATTACAGTTTCAAAGATATAAAACAAATTGTTCACACTTTCATAGAAAAAGGAAAACAATTAATAAATAAATAAAGTTAGACCCAGATCATTTACTGTTTCAAGTTCTTCATTTCAGTCTCTGAATGGTGGGCAAGTAGAAGAGCCTGTCCCCTGATCTATCTGTTTAAAGTGCAGTCTGTCCTACCACACTCTGGGCATAAAGAAGAACTGATTCAGCTCTCATTTAAACTCATTATTTTGATATTTTATTTTATTCCCCCTTTAACACAAAACATCAACTTACAACATGAAACATTAAACTGTAAATGAAGTATGTAGTTGAATGGACTCAAAAGCTTACCACTAGCCAGTCTCACTCATAAAATGGCTTCTGCTGCACATCTCGATTATGGTAATCAAAACAGGAAGTAAGGGTGGGAAAAGTGATACCACTGGCCAGAGTGATACCATGACACTTTAATTATTGGCTGATGAATATAATTTTTTCTGTATTTTTTAGACTCTTTTAAACTTCCTAACATAATTAACTTTTAGATTTTAGCTTTGGCAATTTATAATATACAATGCCACACACTAACTTTTGAGCTTTTCTACATTTTGCAATTAAGGACATTTCATTTTGACAATCGAATCATAAACGTTGGCTTCTAAACTGGGGAATTGCGCAACTGAGTCATAAAATCCATCTGCAATGATTGGCTTTGGGGTTCATATGCCGTGATTATTGTGCCACCAGGTTGAGCGCGCAACCTCTCACCCTACTTCGATCATTCAAGCTCACAGCGGTTCTCTGCAAACTCGTCTTCTGCCGGGGCCCGAGCGCCAAAGACCTCTAGCCAATAAAACACTCTAATTGTCTTTATCTCTCCGTGTGAGTCTCTCCAGGTTGAAAGTCTGAGTGGTTAGTGCTTCGTTTCTGCCGTTAAAATTTTCATTTGTGCAGCTTTGGTTTCTGAGATAGGTCATCCAGGGGTCTTGCTTCAAAACAAACCTAAGTGGGCTACTTTGTTAGTGCTCCGTTTGTGCCGCTATCCCTTATGAGATATTACATTTTTTTCTTTCAGGTGACAACTGACTTCACCTAAATTGATGACTGTTGCCTGTGCTGGACATAACCACAAAGCAAGCAGTTATTAATTTTCGTATGTTATTGTTTTATTATTATTATTTTGATATTTTATTTAATTTCCCTTTTATCATCAAAAGTTATCAAAAGCTTGGGTTTTTGTCTCAAGGTGTTGGCACAACTCCCATCTTAGATTTTTAACCTTAAAACACGATTATTATAACTCACACTTTAAAAATCTGATCTGCACCAAAATGATCATGTTTGATCACATTCCTGTGCTCCACACATTAACAGAACATGTTTTCCATTACTTTAGCCCCACCCACTGAGAACAGGAAGTTACATGTTTTACTCATGAAAGTCATTCTCTGACCTGCTTTGCCATATCAACTTCAAACTGTCAGATAACAGAAAAACAGATGATATTACTTGGTATTCAAAACAGTGACTTTTTGGTGGAGGGCAATGTCTTAGCAGTAGTGATGTTTGATATCTCGCCATGACAATAAATGTTTCTGTAACTTCCACAAATTTCATCCAGATAGCATCAAAATGCCCACAAATGATCTTTGTTCAGAAGTATATACATAAATATGTGGTTGTGGTAAGAAGTAACTACTTCCAAAGTTGCAGTTTTATTTTGGGATGTACTTTTGTTAAAATCTGTACTATATAAAGAATGTTTGTTTGTTTTTTCAAACTATAAAATGTGGAAAGTTTGTGGAAATATGAATTGTTTGTTTGCAAAATCTTTGGCAAGTTTAGACTTAGTCCACACAACTTGAATATTTTTTAGAAGCTTATATTTTTGCTGCATTTGTACCTCCTTGTACACACAGTTTTTGATGAAAAAAAAAAGGTATTTTTAAAAACACTTTCCAAACTGGAGATCGTGTAGACTTTGACGATGAAACTATGACACTCAAGCCTATTTTGTGTATGCGAGTGTGCATAAACACCAAAGCCAATCATTGCAGATGGCTTTCATGACTCTCAGTTGCCCGATTCCCCAGTTTAGAAGCCAAAACTTAAAACCTTTATGATTCGATTGTCAAAATGAAATGTCCTTAACTGCAAAACGTAGAAAAGTTTAAAAGTTAGGGTGTGACATATCACACTTTAATTTTTAATATTTCATAGTAAAATCTCCCAAAATCATACAACCTAAACTGTGATTGTGTAAAAACTGTTTGCTATCAAAATGGCAGCTCAGTTATATAAATTCCTACTTTCTTTGATTCATTTAAATACTGAATAATGTTTCTACTGTTAGGTATACCTGACCTATAAATCTCCAAAGAGTGCTGGGTTTTCTCCCTCATTCATCTATTTTCTTTACCCACTTATACCCATTCAGGGTGACAAGCACTTGTGCCTGTCTTTAGTGGTCATTTGGTCAGAGTCAGATTATAACCTGGACAGGTCACTAGTCTATTGCAGGGCCACATAAAGATAATTGAGACAGACAAACATTCAGATATTCAGGTACACCTAGTGACAATTTAAAGTAGCCAACTAACTTAACATGAATGTTTTCAGACTATGGGAGGAATAGATACTGTATTTGTAATCATGTCATGTCATAGATCAGGTGCAGTACCTAGGACTACATTCCATATAGCCAGATGCTATGTATTATAGCTATAATCTGAATAGAATTTCTAATCCAATTCTAACAAGGAGCTGTTATGCAATGATTTGACTATCAGGAAAAAAATGCATATAAAATATAGAAATAAATAGGTGCTGAATGATTTCACTTTTTTTTGTAAATATCTACACAAACACGTGATAAGAACTCACAGTGGGGTTTTTTTCTTTTTTTTTGGCATGAGGCAGAGAATTAATACTGGGCTCTGAGGGAGAGAAGCCAGTCTGAGCTGCAGCAGAAGAGGAACACATGATGAATGATGTTTTCACTCTTTCAGGATTCAATGAAACGGTCAATCACAGAGCTGTTGTCTTTTCTCTCACCACATTATGTTACTCTTTGATTCTGTTTTGTAATCTCATTATTGTTATGACCATTGTTTTAGAGGAAACCTTGCATGAGCCCATGTATATTTTAGTATGTGTTAATTGCATCAATGGACTTTATGGAACAGCAGGATTTTACCCAAAGTTTCTTGCAGACCTCTTGTCATCCTCTCAGGTCATCTCATACAGAGGATGTCTCTGTCAGGCATTTGTAATTTACTCATTTGTCTGTAGTGACACATCCCTTCTGGCACTTATGGCCTATGATCGATACCTGGCCATTTGTTTGCCACTGCAGTACCACTCCATCATGACCAAGAAGAGGCTCTATGTGTTAGTGTGTATGTCCTGGTTAATGCCTTTCTGCATTTTTTCCATTAACATTATACTGACAGCCAGGCTGACTTTCTGTGGCACCAACATTCAAAGACTCTTCTGTCTAAACTGGGTAATTGTTAAACTTGCTTGTCCTGGCATAAGCACTTCCATAAATAACATATATGCATTAGCCTCGTTGTCTGTTTATATCTTGCTCTGGTTTTTTGTTGTCTGGACCTACATATACATGATTAAAACATGCATGCAATCCAAAGAGGACAGGGCAAAGTTTATGCAGACATGTATCCCACATTTAATCTCTCTGGTCACTTTATTTATTATTGTGGTGTCTGATTTGATGCACATGCGATTTGCCACAAACAATTTACCTCAAAGCTTTCAGAACTTTTCTTCTATAGCTGTGCTCTTTATTCCTCCGCTCATCAATCCTTTAGTTTATGGATTTAAACTGACAAAGATTCGCCACAGGATTTTTATTTTGTGGTGCATGAGAAAAAACTCACCTGTTTCAGCTTGAGTCTCTGTAAAGTCTCTGCATGTCAAACAATATCCGTATTTAGATTACTCAACAATTGTTTATCGGTACCCTCCTTCACTTTTATGTATTCATACCCTAAGATCTGCATGTTAGACTCAATATGTTATTGATATTTAATGAAATGTGTTATTTTAAATCAGATGGCTTGAGCTTTATGCCTACATTTGGCTTTAACTAAAATAAATGCAGCCTGCATCAATTATAGATTTGTTTAAAATTATTCCCATATACCTGTGTGTAATTTTGTGTTTTTTTTTCTAAATGAATAAAAGAAATTATATGCAGCTTTGTGAACTCTAAAGAACAAAGTATCTTATGGAAATTAAGCCCTTCCTCTAAGAAAATGTATCCTACTTGACTTTAATTACTGCTAAAATAAATGCGGAAATAAAAAAAAAATCCTACTAAAGAAACTTGCATTATTTTCCTGCATTTACATAGATTTGACTTGTGGGCTTTTTGTGTGTGTGTTTTTTTTTTATTTTGCAAATGTAAAAACTAAGATTATAAATACGTAATGTTGATGTTTTCCCTCTGTTTTTTGATATTTATTGCTGTACACTCCCATCTGTTTTTCTAATAGCCAATATACTAAATGTTTTAGTGTACTGATTTTTTTTTTCTTTACCTAACATGACTTAGTTAGTTTTATCCATTAATTTATTTATTTTTGTTTGTCATTTGTGTAAACCTCTTTTGTAAAACACATGTATTTAAAGTGCTTTGCGATAAAAGTAGAGAATAAAGAAACTCCTTGATTTATGGGCATATTAAATGGACAGTTTGGATTTTTTTGAGCTTGAGTACTGTAGAGTCGTCATCAGCAGTCAGTTTCCAACAAGCAGCAAACAGCATCTGTCCAAGGAAGATGTATATGATGAGGTTGCTACAGTGGTTAAGTCTCAAGACTTTCATACAGAATGGTTAGGGGAGTAAACCACAGCAACTATTGACTTTTAATGAGTAAGAGACATAGAAATGATGCTATATTGTCTCAAGCATCATTTGGACTAACAATGTCTGTGTCAGATGTTGGGGAACAAGGAGATCTGATGAGACTGGAACAAGACATAAAACCTTAATCTCCTAGGCTTCTGGTAAAGGAAACAGGTTGGAAGCACCCATGTGGAACAAATAGATAGAAGATTTTATATAAATATAAATATGGAGGGGGGTGTTTGTTTGTGTGTGTGTTTGGGAAAAGTCATGGACCCACAATGCAGGCTCAGATCTAGAAGTAAATAATGCTGGAAATAATTTTACTTGAAGAAACCAAAACTTGACAAAAAGTGAATCCAGCGGTAACATGCTTATGAACTTACAGCATAGTACAGGAAAAAGAAAAATACTGTGCATAAAAAGGCTCTAATAAAAATAACTGAAAACCGGGGTCCAATACTGACTGAGGAGCAATAACAGATGAAGTGAGCATGTGATGACTGTCAAACTAGGTCCTGCTATGTGATAAGGACAGATAAAAACTCCCAAAATACTGAAACACCTGCTCTCCGTCACACGGGATCAGGAAGATCCACGGAGGAAGAGAGTCAAAAAAACAGCCAAGAGTTCAACTTAAACTCAAAACTCATTTATTCGCTTTCAGCGCTGAAAGGGAGACGTGAGAAAGAGACCCTTACCGAAGTTCAGAGGACTCAGCCTACATCTCAATCTAACCTCCTGTTCGATGTACTTTTGTTACTCGAAAAGCAAAACATCAGTCCCATCTGGTATTTTTCCATGTCAGTGTTTTTCCATTCTCCTCGTGGAGAGCCGCTTCCTGGATTTCATCTCATCACGTGTTCTCTATGACCTGCTATTATCCTTTACATTGTTTCTGGGCTCTGAAGTCTGGTAAAAAGAAACTTCATGGTCTTAAATTATATATAACTTTTAGATAACATTTTATATAACTTCACAGTTTCCCCCTTTTGGTCTCCGAAGGAGACCACCACAAACTCCTATTCTATCCCTATTAGATGTGCAGCTGGATGGGCCAGAATAACCCTCAGGGGCTGATGTTATATTCGTGTGAGGGAAAATCAACCACACCACTTCTTGCCCCAATGACGGTGACCATTGCTGGCTTAGCCCACACCTGTACATCAAAAACTCTCCATCTTCTAAGAAGTAAAAAATGCCATGTATGTATGTCAGTAACTGACGTTGTCCAAAAGTAGGAGAGGATTAGCATAAAGATAGTAGAAAATCAATACTTGTTTGGGTGGAGAGGTTACTAGCACATCACTCCCGCTCAGACGTCTTTACCACGTCTGTCCCTACTGATTACATTCAAAGACATTGATTAAGAATCCCAAAATTTACTCTTCTAACTCAACATTATATTATCTTACTGTCAGATGGCCAAAGGCCTCCTTCGGCCTCTCTCACCCCATCGACACAACTGTTCTTTTGTGATTATTTTGTGATTATTTTTCAGTAATTATTTTATCATAAACTAAGCATAACCTTATTTTAGCAATTAAATCCTTTTAGCAATATCCAAGTTTGTTTATATTTTACCGTTCGAACTGCACTACCCTTTGGTATTTTTACAAGCTTTAAATGTTTGCACCTTTGTGAGGTCCCTTTGAATAAAACGCGTTATAAGGCTATAATGAGTTTAACAGAAATGAGAGATAAACACAGACCATCCTTTACAATTCCCCCATTAGGCTAAAATTATGTCCGCAAACCCAAGCCCTTCCTGCCACCCTGAGCATAAAAATTAGTTAACCCCATGTTTAGCTCTTATTGCTGTCAGATGTCCAAAAGAGAAACAAATGCATATTTTTATCACTAAATTAAGTCACAACAGACCACTGCCTGTAACATTTTCATGCCTACAGTGTGACATCACAGTTCTTACCCTTTAATTCTAACTCGGCTGATGGGTTTGAGCTCTGCTAATAAGGGAGCTTCTGTCACTGCTACAATGTATCCTGCACTTATTAATTGAAACTACAAGCTATTCTGGTATTAGCTTCTGTGATCACCTGTCAGCAACGTACCCAATCACAACTCTTGAAATGATTTAAAATCTAGGCATTAGCATACCAGTAAGAACACAGATTAGTTGTGATTTTTTCTTGTTTTGTTTTTACAATCTGCAATACTCTTGACAATTTCTTAGATAAACCTGCAAAAGAAAAAACCCTTGAGCTTTTTATGAGCTGGAGAAAAACACTTAATTAAACCATGTAATTGGAACACTTAAAATCTGCAAAAACAAATGACGAAAATTAGTTGAGATCTTCTTTTTGTTGTCTTCGAGCTCAGGTAGACTAGCCTGGATAGAATGTTGCTAGGTCCTTAGAGGATTATTCTGCCTCTTTTAGACCGACCTAGCAGACCTAGCAATATGCCTCTGGACTCAGCGGCTGNAGACTAGCCTGGATGGAACGTTGCTAGGTCATTAGAGGATTATTCTGTGTCTTTTAGACAGACCTAGCAGACCTAGCAATATGCCTCTGGACTCAGAGGCTGACGCTGTTTTTGATTGAGAGGGATCAGTTTGGATTTTCCCCCAATGAGCGATTTGGCTCCTCTGCAGGTGTGCTCCGACTCCAGTGATACCTGGTGGTGCCCTTCCCTTGCAGTCTCAGAGTGTGCAATGTTCTCTCGGCCACCTGGAATTAACCGGTCCACCTGGACACCCTCCACTTTCTTTTTATGACTTTCATCCACGCACCGGGGGACGCATGGGGACTGTTCTGGTCTCTGGTCATCCCACCCTGATTCTCCTGCAACAGATCAGCAAAACCTGTGACTAGAGCTGGCAGGTTAACGAAAATGTGCTTTATACTCACCTCTCTTGCTGTTCACGGCCGACCTGCTGATGGTCCAGGGATCGGCCAGTCAGCAGCTCATATAGAGTGCCACCTGTCCCTGAATTAACTGAGCTTCTCAATAGACATCAAAATATAGGTAATGCGTCCAACCAATCCAAATTTCTTCTTAAGGAATTACTTTACATCTATTTTCTTTTCATTCTTGGTTTGAAATCAAAGTAGGTTTTGTGGTTTGTAGTTAAACAAAATAATAAAGCTGGTACTTTCAATTAAGCAAGTTTTAAGATATAAATTTAGAGCTATAGTTTGTTGTTCATGAAACTCAGAGAGGAGCTGTAAATAAATAAATAAAATATGTAGGCACATAACTGGCAATAAGTTTTAGTGGTGCTGAAGAAAATCCCAGTGTTTTAGTTTTGGTCATTTATATTAGGCACAACTGTTGCATTAGTGAATTAGTCTAACACCTAGATTCTCACACATAGACCCTCCAATAAAAGTCAATAGATTTTAAAGCTATAGCTCCTGCATGAAAATTTAAAAACAAGTTCATAACAAGTTCACACTTTGTTTAGTCCTAAAAGAAGAACAGCAACATTGAAAACCATTCTATTTAAATAAGTTTACTTCTGATTATCAAGAAATTATTTAAGTTTATTCAAGCGTTGTTAAGGGAAACACCTCCTTTTCTGGCCTAGTAGTTGCTTTTAGATTAAATTGAGTGCAAATGACACATACTTTAACAAAATTCTTTGTCATATCATCTAAAGATGGGTGCCATTAGTTGCAGGTGTTTTGTTCAATCCATGAGCTTCATTTAGTGCTCTTTTTTCTAAACCTTGTGGGTAAACTTGGCCTTCTATCCGGGCTATTATTTATCAATCTTATCTGTCTGAGTGAGAACAAATAATTCATTATGATTTGGGTAGGTTTCTGAGGTTTTTTGCCACGTCTGCTGTGTATTGAGTACATTAATGCTGACGTTTTTCCACAGAATCAAAGCGTGCATCTTTGTTTTGCTTTGTTTCATTTGTGATAAAACAAAACACAAGAAATTGGCTTAGAAGCATCTTTACACTTACATAGGGGTTTGCATTTAAATGATTTCACTGTTCTACTCATCTTTTCAGTTTTAAAATGTTTTAAATGTTTGGGAGATCTGGGTTAGAAATGTCAGGGAATCTAGCAGCAGCTACAATCATCTTACAATTAAATTCTTTTAGGCTATAAAGATTTTCTAGATATTATTGGCACATAGCATAAAAATGGTGTTGCATATTGTGTTGGCCATAAAAAGCTAATTTTGATCGACCTCTGCTTTTGTTTTTGTCTAACAAGTTTAAATAAATTACAGTAAAATTTAAAGAAATTAAAGTAAAATGTTCCTGCTACTCCCTCCCCCTTTTTTCTGAAACAGAACCACATTTTGTAATGCCATCTGTTTCAGAAACATCCCGAAAAACAGCACTGAGTAGTCAGGTGTTTTAAAATGTTCAGACATCATCTGATCAGTGGTTTTGTTTCATATCGCTTTAGGTGTGAGCTTCAAGGCCTCCAAGCAGAACAGAGGCAGGACCTCGTTTGTTTTGACTGTCCGTGGAGCCATGCAGCTGCGTTTATCAGGGAGTGTACAAAAAATGGAGGCTCCTATTTTCATGAGAAGGTCACAGCCACAAAAGTTCACTGGAACACAACCGGAATGAATAGAATGTCATGTCAGGTAGTTCTTTTTCAGTGTCACCCCAGAGAGACCCACAACGTTCACAGCTTTATTGGGCCGGCCGTCTTCTGCCCAAGGAGCATGTTGCCCCAGTGTCCACGGGAAATGACAGTGTTCAGTTCAGGCTGTCCAGATGTAACCACAGGTCTGCCAGTCCCTGTGTAGATGGTCAGCTCTGCGCGGTTTGTCACTTCTGGTTCTGCTCTCGTCTCAGGTCTCATCCGTCTTTGGGATTTGACCTCTCGGTGGTGTTGCTGCAGATGGTTTAGTTGTTGTTGTTATTTGTTGCTGATGTCCGCCTTTATTTGGGGAACCTTTGCTGCATATGCAGAGGTCTGCCCCCTAACTGCCCGTCTACCTCGGCCTCCACCTCGAGAATACGAGACACACCTAAAGCCCCCTCCTTCTCAGTAGCAGTTTTTGTGGGAAATTATAAGTGCTTAGTTATGAAATATTGTAGAAATTACCAAACTTTGGAGGTCAGAA
>NC_051435.1:24611469-24629065 GCF_001649575.2 Kryptolebias marmoratus | reverse complement strand
TCATCTTCACCTCTCTTGTCCAAATTCTCCTCTGTGGTGTTGGTCTTGCCATGTCTGCCTGCACTAATTTTCCCAAAAGGACACAGTAATGGTCAGCATAAATTCAAACCCTCCTGGGCATCTAGGTTTTTGTGGCCTCACAAGCTGAATTATTCCTACCTGATATCATCTCTGGTCTCCTCTAGAGCAGCTGATCACTGACCACATGTCTGTCTCCTTCATTCCTTCTCTGTGTTCTTCTCTAAGTCATATGGTCAAACAAGTATTATTTAATAGCTTTAAATAAATTACACATCTTGCTAATGCACTTTTTAAAATATAAATAATATTTTTAAATGAATCATCTGGTATTAAGTGGCTGTTCCTACACTTCCAGCTCATATTGGACCGACCTGTCTCCTTCCTGTCTGTCCTGATTCTTTCCCTCCGTCCTCTCAGCTGAATAACATGAACTTTGTGTTCAGGAGGCTTAAAAAATACAGCAGTCAAATCACATATAAAAACATGAAATCTTAATTTTAAATTATATCCTTGTTGGATATTTGTTACTGATTGGACACTTCATCTGATCAGACTTATCAGATTAATCAGCTGCTCTGTAGAGTTACATCCCAACTTCTGTAATTTATCTGCTTTATGATTCACCTTCGAGTTCAACAAATGATTACTGTCTCTATTCTCCTGAGACTTCAGGAAGAGAGGCGCAGTGGAAGAAATGCTCTGGGTGCCGCGATTGTTGCGCGGAGTAGGACAGCTGTTATCCGCCTGAGATTTCAGGCTTTACAGTGCCTTCAGCTGGAGGACAGACAGCCTAAACATTGCAGGGTAAGCTAACGATGTTGTTTATATTCCTACCGTTCACTCTTTATGCTTGCATCTGGTCACACCCACAACCAATGAGTGAACAGGAGCTAAGCTTGCGCCACCCACGAAGCAGTGCCTCGAAAAAATGCAGATGTAAACGCGCACAAAGCAAGCCGAGTAGAGTGGAGCTGGGACCTTTAGAGCCCCTGTAAAAGGGGCAATAGACACCTTGAAGACTGGCGCTGTCTGTTGGAGCTGACGAGTCAGCGCGGCTGCCATTTTGGCTGGGTCCTTCACGTGCCCCCCAGTTCATCTCTTTGTACTGAGGAAGCTGTATGTCCAACTAAAATAATCAGAACTCTTTGAATCTTTACCCGATTTTCACACAGTTTGGCTTGTTACAAACAGCAGAGATGTAGTTATGATACAGGATGCTTACACACATTATAAATACGTGATATCATGCTAAAATACTTTGTTGTATGCTCTTTAACAATGACAGACATATAGTATGGCATGTTAATAATTGTATATTTCAGTATATTTCATATTTTAATAAAGAAACAAGTTTTATTGTTTCTTTCAAGTTATTTTACTCTCTCACACACATACACACACAATTTTGAGCCTTCTCCAGTTAAAGCCCCTGCTTTAACCTCAGCTGGAGAGCTGAGGTTCACTTTCAGGGAGAGAAAGGTTGACTTGAAGCTTTCTGCAGCTTTCCTTCAGGTTTCTGTGTTTCTGTGTTCCTAAAATATAAGACACATAATACTTTAACTGAATTTAACTGAAAACAACTTGAAAAGGTTTTAGTATCCCACAGTGTATTGTAATACACAATACATAATTTATTCCTAAACATTTAGAAAGAACTAACAGGTAAAAACAGGTTTAACAAAGTGTAATATCAACTTTAGCTTTACACATGAATTATAGACATTTCTGTTAACATGAACAGTCAAAAAAAATCACTTCCTTTTTGGAGATGAGCTTGGAAGTTGAATACAGGTGGGGTCACAGCATCTCTAAGCTGGTCCTGTTAAAGTCCTCTGGTTTGAAATGTTCACTACAGAGCTAAGAAGACTGTTGTAACAAAACCCTCCCTTCTTACTGCAGCTTCTCATTGCCTCCTTAAATCTGTTACTGGGAAACCTTCAAAATGTGAAGAAAAAAAACAGAAAGAGCAAATGAGATAGAGAGCACCATTTCCTCCTGTTAGCATTTTGTTGTTTGCCAAATAACGTTAGCTACAATAACATAATATAATAAATGGTCAAATAACCAAAATTATTGTTTCGTCTTACTTGTGAAAGTTAATCCCCCGTGATATAAAATCCAGTCATAGCTCCTCGCTCAGTGGTTACTCCTGTTGGCTCTTTGAGAGAAGAGAGATCCGTCCAACATGGCGGCGACGGCGGATGTGCTCCGGGACGTAATGAGGCGTTTAAATATTTATGTTTGTTCAATATCTATCAGTCAGGATCGGATAATCCAGTCAGACCTGTCAGCCATGGAGACTTACGTATTGTTTTGAGGATCAAACCGCTTAAACGAGTCCTCTATCAGCGGTTTTAGTGCTGCCACAGTGTCCACTACATTACCTGAACTGCTGCACAGAGCCACTTCCGGGTCACCTAAACCCAACCAAATAAATATTAAAATCAAATTCTGTCCTGCTGCCCGGTTTTCGATTTCATGTTTCCGATCTTAGCCTAAAAGTGAAATATGAAAAACCAGGCATTTTTTTGTTTTTCGTGTGATAATAAAAACAAAAAACAAAATAACCAGTCTGTTTTTCATTATTCAATCCCTGCAGGATTTCGCGGGCATTTTGTGATTGTTGCGGGCTAAAATGCCTGATTTTGTGGGGCATTTTCCTAAAAGTTGCAATGAAAAGTTGCAATTTTTTAAAAAACTAAAATCAATTAAAAAAAACATTTCTTTTAATATACTTACTAGTTTTGTAAGATAATTACCAACAAACATTGACATTATCAAAAGGTGCTTTATTTGAGAACTTTGATAGCTATAAACTGACATTCATTACCATTTCTGGATTCTCCCTCGTCTGCAGCTCTCCTCACATTTTGCAGACACAAAGTGTTTGTTGATGGTTGACTTGTGTTTATGTTCGATGATTACACTGCAGGACGTGCAAAACAGCTTCCCCCCCACTCTCCTGCAGCTGGGTAGGAAACTGTTTTGCGACCACGGTGAAGTTAGTTTTAAGTTGGAAGTTGGATATTTACGCTCCGCGGAGTTAGCGGCGTCTAGCTCACGGCTGACCCGAAACAGGAACGCTAATGTCCGCCAGCCGTCCCTAAGTGAACCACTGCGCGTGAGAGAAGGGGCTGGCTGACATTAGCGTTCTTGTTTCGGGTCAGCCGTGAGCTAGACGCCGCTAACTCCGCGGAGCGTAAATATCCAACTTCCAACTTAAAACTAACTTCACTGCGGTGTTTTGCGCGGTCCTTTGCTGAAATCTTTGTGGGCAAATGTGAAGCATTAGGGCACATTTTGGCTTCGGTCGCTGCTCCTGCACGCTCCCGGCATTCTGATGTTAACAGGATTTGACGTCATGTCTTCTTCGTGAGTTATTTTTGGTTATTTGTATTCCACACTACACAAACCCACAAAGAAGACACTAGACCGCAGAAACAGTGGTGAATCACTTTAGAAACAATAAATATTGGGTTAAAGTTGCGGGGAAGTTGCTGTGTTTTGGGCAAAGTTGCATAAAGTTGCGATTTCGCGGGGTTTGTTTGATTTTGTGTTAATAGTTGCGATCGCAACATTGCAAAATCCTGGAGGGTCTGATTATTTCATTTTTGATTGTCAATCAAAAATGGAAAGAACAAATGATACACGGATTCTGGTTTTTAAATTTAGATTTTCTTTTGATAATTTTAGGTTTTAGCTACTGTCTAGGCTTTAGCTTTTGGCTTCTGCATTGGTACTATTTTGCTGGTTCTGTCTTTTAGCTACTGTTTTTATGGTTATAGGTTTTAGCTACTGTTTTACTAATTTGAGCTTTTACCTGTCAGGATTCCACTCTGTCCAGCTTTATTTCTTTCCCTTTTCCCTGTTTGCCCCCTCCTATAGAGGCAGAGAGCTTGGTAAATGCTGCATTACATACAGCTGCACCTGGTCAATCCAATGAAGACACCTGTTATTTTAGCTGAGCTAAGACAGCATTCTTTGTTGGATCTTTGAATGTCACTTGGTGGTCATTTAGTTTCAGCAGCCATGTACTTCATTGTTTTATCTTCTGTGTAAATTCCAAGTTAAACCTTACCTGAACTCCTCCTGTCATGATATTTCTTGACTCCTTGTGTTTCTGCTGACCTCCTCTGTGGCTCTTCTGATGACATTAAGCATCTCATTTCTCCTATAAGAAGTAAGGAGAGATCAGCTCAGCCTAACTCATCTCAAGTTCAGCCTGCTTCTCTGCTCTTGCGCCAGCCATCCACTAAAATACTCACCTCACCATTCCTACCTGTAGGCCTGGATTTAATTTCTTCCTGAGGTCCTGCAAGAAAAGGCAAACAAAGTAAGAAAAATCCCTATTACTCACTGTTCAGTAATATTGAAACCTGGGTTCTAAACTCCTAAATCATGACATTAGTTACCTGTTTTGCTGGTTTCATTTGAACTGCTTGAGTTAGACTCTCACTGTTCTACTCAATTTAACTTTATGCTTTCAACTTCTTCAAAACAAATTTTAGCAAGTACCATTCACACTACATTTTTTGCAAAAAAATAAAAAATAAATTTTTTAGTTTATTTTAAAATTCCTGAAAATTAATTTTTTTTTTTTTTTTTTCTACAATCAAGAGTCTGCAATGGTGACTGGAAAAACAGATAAAAAATTGAATTAATCGCTTTCAAAGCACAATGAAAAACAGCTGACTCAGGTGAGTCATCCATACACTTTTACATACATTTTACATACACAACAAACATTTAACATAAGTTAAAATTTTAGTTAACTTATATTTGATTTGCACTTCTGTTGTTGTTGCTCCATCGTTTGTAAACTGTTTGTGTGAAAGTGTAAAATAAAGATCTCTGAATAATGCAAATACACCAACTATAGTTTTTTTATATTAAAAAGAGAACATGCATTTTATAAAAGTATGGAGTTAGATTTGTTTCACAATTATTCAATCAAAAAAAATAATAATGTCAAACAAAAAAAGGAGTATTCAATCAAAAAAAAAAAAAGTCAAACAAAAAAACATCTTAAAAACTTTTTAACCATAAAAATATTGTTTTCCGAAACAAAAATTTATTTAAAGATTTTTCTTTTGATTGAAGTCACTAATTTTTTGATTGAAACTCTTTTTTTTTGGTTGAGTCAATTTTTTTTTTTTTGGTTGAGTCTATTTTTTTTGGTTGAACTCGTTTTCTTGCTTATACAACTTTATTTGCTTTGGGGAAGCTTACATGAACATTCTGGGCGGGGATTAAGGACGAGCGATGTAAGACGTCTCCCTATTGATTAACGCTGACTTCAAAAAAAGTTAAAAAACAAAAACAACTGGACTTCTATTCTGTAGCTGAAGACCCTGAGTACGGAAGCGCATTGCTATCACGCAGGAAAAAAAAATTAGAACGCTATTACGTTAAAACGTGATACGTATCTTGTTAAAACGTGATAATTATCTTGTTAAAACGTGATACGTATCTTGTTAAAACGTGATAATTTTATGTCCAGGAAGTGGAGGAACTTCCAGCAGAACCAGGCTCAGAACCAGGCGGAGCGGCCATCTGCTTCGATCTGCTGATGTTTGAGAGGACAGGAAAGAGATACAGATAAGCATGGAAATACTGGTCTAGGTGTAGTTTTTATTGGAAGAAAAACAAAGAAAAACACATGTTAATACAAGAAATAATTACAGCAGAGCGAGTAAAAACAGCAGCAGAGTGAGGAAATTTGGTCAATTTGTCTTCCAGCAGTCTAAGCCTATAGCAGCATAACTAAGGGATAGCTCAGGAAATCCAAGCCAACCCTAACTATAGGATTTATCAAAAAGGAACGTCTTAAGCCTTTAGTCTTTTACTGAACTGATGAGACCATACATAAGCAGTAAAGTTATTAACTAGATGTAGTAACTTGTAATTTGTGTATGTTTTAGAGGCTCAACTAAGCAGAGATCCCAGATTACAATGCATGAATTTGAGCTAATGTTGATGAACTTAGTTAATGCTAAAACCCGCACTCCTCATAAACAAAGTATTTATTTATGCATTGTTGACTTTGATGCTGTTCATTACAGTAGTCTGATATCAATTCATCCTGAGACCCTCTGCAGGACACCCTACTAACCAGCTGTGACCCTGCACAAAGATTTATTACCTGAATGTCTCTTGGTAATTTAAAAAAGTCAAGTTAGCTGTCAGTGAATTAAAGATAATTAAACTAATATCCTTGGGAATATTTAGAAAATACTTTTTCAGCTAAAGGTTTGAATAAACTGTTTATCACAATCCTCTTCAATAAAACTGTTTTGTTGGAATTTCATTTAGTCTGTATGACTAGAATGCTGCATGCTAAGGTCAAAGAGTCATAGCTGCTCATTAATCGCACCATGTCAGTGTCTTATTAGTTATAGATAATGTGATTGAATGTGTTGGTGATTTTACAAAACCATCCACAGATCTGCTGCAAACTGATTGCTGATCAGTTGAGAGCCCATTGTGTGACTGTTTATTTGTATGCAGAGTAGGTAATTGAAATCTGATTGATTCAAGTGCATTTTAACCCTCCCATGGCCTTCAGATCAATTTGACCTGAACTTACAAGGGCTTCTCTACCTTGTTTCTCTCTCTCTTCTGAGTGCTTCAGGAGGCTTAATGTTAGGTGTGAACATTTGTACTTAAAGCTATCTATTTGTTGGTGAATCAACCAGAAAGCATGTTGGTGCCAGGGCTGAACAGGGCCAAAAGTCACATCCTGTCTTGACCAGCATCTCACACCTCCAGCTCCAGAGTTCAAAACAAACAAAAAAAGCACAAGTATTATTATTATTGTTGTTATTGCAGGACCTGTTTTAATTTTAATATAAGATCTTTTTTAAATTACTGACAAAGACAAACAGTGTCATTTACTGCCAGAAGCTACTGAACAGTCAATAGACAACGAAGTTCCAGTATGTAAAATTATTATATAACATAAATAGTAACAAATATTACATAACCATCAGAATTTGTCCTAATGAAAATCGTGACAGTGTATTTACTGACTGTGACTACTAGAGGGCAGTAAATACAGAGGATTTAACACTACTGACAACCAGCAACTCTCTGTTCATCCATGGTTAGAGTAAACAAAATAATCTGTATTAAAAAAGTATTATGTGTGTGTCTACATCTTCATGAATAAAGTCTCAAAAGGTAAACCATGATGGCAACATAGCCTTAGTTTTTTACACCTAGTGGACTGATTTTAAGAGGAACTTTACAAACAGAACTGTCTGAGCAGAAGGATGGACAGCAGCATTATACAATATTATTTATTGTTAAATATGTACATATGCATTTACATCATATTATTTAACTTTACTATGTTTGCATTTTTGTATTTGCTAACTGTTACTTTTAACACTGTGTGCTGATACTGTTTCTTTTTATCACTTGTGCAGTGCTGGGATCAATAAATTCATATCTATCTATCTACCTACCTACCTATTAGGACCACTCAGAAGAAAATAAATAGTAAATGGATTGTCCTTATATAGTGCCTTTCTATCTAACTATTGCATAAGATCTTACATAATATATCGTAATAAATAAATAAAATAAATAAATATTATAATAAATTAGAATATCAATGTTCCAACTACATACTTGTCAGGATTTGCGGTTAATGTTTTCATGTTTTGGTTTCATGTTTTCAATTTGGGTTTATTGTTTATTTTATTTTTGTTATTTAGTTGTTTTTATGTTTAGTCTGGTCTTAGTTCAGTTTTTGCTCCTTGTGTTTTTGTACTCCTGTCATCATTCATTTCCATCAGTTTATCTCTTGTTTACTTGCCACCCCCATCTACACCTGCCCCAAGTTTTGTAATCACTCACCTGTGCCCACTTCTCCTAATTACCCTCTGTCTTTAAAACCTGGTCATTTCCTCCCTTACTTACTGGTCCGTTGTCGCTTTCATGCGCTGTTTGGTTCCTCCCATGCCTTGCCTCTTGTTTTTGCTAAAGGTTATATTTTGTTATGTTTTGTATTTAGTTTTGTTTGCTGCCATGTCAGCTTTTGTTTTTGTTTATTTTCATTTTAGCAAATAAAGTAATTTTGCTTTTAGGAATTCTGCGTCATGAGTCTGCGCATTGGGTTCGTCTCAATCTCCGCCCAATCTGATAATACTAATGCAGCATGTAGAGTTAAAAACTAGCTTATCAGTTTTAGCACCAAAACATTTAATCTGAGGAATTAAGTGTTTTAAATTAATTGACGGATTCGCTGAGGGAATTTTCTTATGACACTCAATCACAAAATTATTGGTAGACTTAATTTACTGACATCTCTCATTTTATCAAAATGACAAAAATAAAAACAGCAGACAGGTAATCCAACAGAGGAAAACCACATCTTAGAAAATGAAGTATTTCTTATTGTGTCTTCAAATAGTTGTGTGCTTTATGCATTTATTTAAATTTAGCTATGCACTATTTTCCTCAAATATGTACATAATAAAGTGTGTTTGAGTATGTAAATTATGCATGTATAGTAGATGTCAGACCTGTGTCACTTGAGTCTCCTGGTTTTAAATATTAAGAGACTTGGACCGTCCGCACAAATAAAATATGAACTAATTTAATAGACTTTTAGCTGCCAGGTGTTCTGACGTCAGACAAGTGAAAAGAAAGTGCAGCAGAGCAGAAAGACTAGTAGTTTATTTTTAGTTTTCTATGAGCAGTGTGTCACATATAGTTGCAATTTTGATAAAAACTCAGTAACGTATCTTCGTCCTCGTAACCATTCTGAAAAAATAATGAATTTATTATGTTGTCAACATATGATCCCATTTAATCACATAAAAATGATTTTAAAAACATTACAAAATTATATGGGAAGCACGTGCTTCAAATGTTAATTAGACTTGTTTTCTCTCATGAATTTTGTGTTTTTTTCTGTAAATGGAAATACTTAACTTACTGATATAGGAACATGAGAGCAAACCAATAAATTTTAATGAACACTGCTTGACCACAAAAATAAAATACAATGAGAACACAATTTCATGCATTTAAATTTTTGACTTTAATCTAAACTAACTTCTATATAAAAATCTGTTTCTATCATGATTTCATCTTCAAAGTGAGGAACACTCTTTTCTGTGAAATCACATGATCTGTTTGTCTCCTCCTTCCTGAGATAAAAACCTCTGAACACAGCTCATTTTTGCTCTTCCTGTCTCAACCGCTTAACAGAGCCTCCTGGAAACATCACAGGTAAGATCCCTTTAAATTACAGCATCACAAGAAAAGACTAAAAGGAACTCTAATTTTATTACTGATAGATTTCACACTTATAAGTCATTTTTCAGGCATTCCTCCATCAAATCTGACTTAAAGTCCTTCCTCTCAGAGAGATGAAAATGGTTAGATGAAATTAAAATGTATTAATTAAGTAGCAATTTTTAACAAACTTGATTCTTTTTTCTGCATCTAACATTGCTTTTAATATTGACTTTGGTTAGTTTGTTTAAGCAAAGTGTCTCCTGAATTCCTCTCTACTCATCCATATCCTCATGTATACAGCTGTTACAGTCCTGTACATTTATTTTCATGGCCATTAGCACAAAATGTGAATGTAGTGTCATTACGAGCACAAAGGGTTAATTTTTTATTGCAGTTCCATGTTTTGAAAGACTATAAGAATGTTCTCCAACAAAATAAAGTGACGCTCCTAAAAACACGCTCCTAAATAAGGTAGTGGGGCGTAAAACATATTTGGCACTCTGTCCTCTGGCATATGCATCATGCCGTGTGTGAAGCTATGGTTGTCAGAGCAGCTCATATCCACAAAAGTAACAACAAGTTTAAATGGTCAGGCATAAAGGAGGGAGTAAAGTGAAAGACGGTTACCCATCTCCTCTCATCCAATAATGTTTCTACATGAGTTACACACTATTATTGTAAATGATTGAAGTTAACCAGGGGTGCAGATGTGCCAGCAGGCATTTCAAACTTTATGAATGTGTTTAATAACATAATTACTGTATACACAGAGGAGCTCAAGAGCTTGGTAGAACTTAGAGGCTTATTCATTCAATAGCTGAAGAAATGAGTCACCTCGCATTGATGGAGAGTTTCCGCCATGGTGTAGGGGAATATGATATATCTGGACATCATACAGATACGGCTGGCATGGCATGGCTTAGGGCCAGCTGTGAAATACCTGACCCGTCAGCCACAAAGTTTCAAAAGAACAGCTCTGGGCACTTAGAATCTGCTAATAAGCCAGGCATCATGTGCCAGCAGGTCGGTGTGATCCCTGAAAACATGTTATCTCCCAATTCTTTCATTGGCAATGTCCTTCAGCAGCGTAAAAGCTGCCAATGTGCCACAATTATGCACAACTTTACACAGCTATTTATGGCCATATGTCATTGTCTACACCTTGTTGACCTTAGGAATCATCACATATGACTTACTGCGCTGATTCATCTCCGTTTTTTTAATTCTCTATGAGAGTGAAATGACCCGTCAAACAATTCACATCCATTTTATGTGCCTCACTTGCATGTGTGCCTCACAAGTGTTTACATCTACATATCACAAAACTACAGGAAACGTTACACTTCATGTTGGATTGAGGTTTTGTTTCGATCATTTTTAGGTGGGTTATAAACTGAATAAAAATATAAATGCAACACTTTTGTTTTTGCTCCCATTTTTCATCAGCTGAACACAAAGATCTAAGACTTTTTCTATGTACGAAGTAGGTCTTTTTCTCTCAAGTATTGTTTACAAAGTTCTGTAAATCTGTGTTAGTTAGCACTTCTCCTTTGCTGAGATAATCTATCCAACTCACAGATGTGGCATGTCAAGATGCTTGTTAGACAACATGATTATTGCACAGGTATGCCACAGTAAAAGGCCACTCTAAAATGTGCTAAAATGTGCTATAATGTGCACAGTGTAATGCAAACCAAATGGACTCAGGCTATAACATCCATATTACGAAGTCCCATGTTTGGCAAACTCAAGCGCAACATATTACCACAAATTTCTTCTACCAACTGTAAAGCACAGGGGTGGAGGATTGATTATTTATGCTTTGATTTTCAGCAACAGGAACTGGGAACTATGCAGTAGTTTAGTCAATTATGAACATATCTGTATATAAACGTATTCTAGAATCAAATGTGAGGGCATCAATCCAATGATCAAATCTCAGCCTTGAAAGAGGACAATGGTCCCAAATGCAACAGCAAATTTACAACATAACAGCTGAAAAACAAAAGAATCAAGCTGATGCACTGGTCCAGTCAAAGTCCAGACCTCAACCTGATTGAAAGTCTGTGGTGGGTCCTTAAGAGAGCTGAGCAGAAACTAATATCTGCATACCTTAAAAAACTGAAGTAATGTTGGAAAAAAGAGTGGGCAAAAATTTCATCACAATAATGAAACAGACTAATAAAATCATACAGAGTGTTTGTTGCTAAAGGAAGTTTTACAAGCTGCTAAATAATGTGTTGGACTGTTTTTCCACATACAGCTTTTCAATTTATTTATTTATTTTTGTTTGTTTAATAAAAAATACATGGTATAACCCTGATGTCTGTTTCTGTACTCATGAGATTAAATTTGAATAATATTTGAATCCAGTAAAGACCTGATCATTTTTGTTATATCCTGAAAGGCAAAAGCCTAGAATTTAACTTATATTCCCCCATGACTGTATACTTGTTAGGTCAGTTGTATATTACACAAATATTTCGAGATAGTTTTCTTTTATTAATAAAATTGTAATTTTTGTTTTTTTAAATTTTTATCCAGATACCATTTTAACTGTTTGATCTTCACTGGTTTCTGTAGCAGATATCACCATGGACTCAGCGTGAGTATTGTAAAAACATGCTAAGACCTATATTGTCTTATGAAACAATACAGATGAAAAAGATAAATCATTTGATATTTGTTGTTTTTTAAGTTCACATGTTGTAGTTTGATGGGGACTTTTTCATATTTAGTGTATCAAATCTTTGTCTAATCTTGTTTAGTCCTCCCTAATAATTATAATAAAATATCATCCTCTGTAGCCTTTGTTGACATAATCAATGAGGGAACACACTCATGCTAGATTAATCAGCCAACAAAAGCAAAGTTAAAAATTTTAAAGAAAAATAAAACTTAATAATCTTTCTTTTCATACCTAAGACAATTAATAATTCATACTGATGTTTTGTTGTAGATGAAAATGAACCCACTTATATTGTTTCACCATGTAATGAATTAATATGTTACTTTTTTACACAGTGTTCTGATCCGCTCAGGATGTCCAGCTGTCCGTCAGCTAAAAACAAAAAATGAGAAGTTTGGAACTCTGACCAGAGTCACTGTTGGTGAAAGAAATGTGGCAAAGAATAATAAAACCATCTTACTTGTTGGTGAAACAGGAGCAGGAAAATCTACTATGACCAATGCTCTGGTCAACTACATGATGGGAGTGGAGTTTGCAGATGAAGTCTGGTTTCAGGTTGTAAAGGAGGAGGAAGGTCAGACATCAGATGTGATCGTGTACGAGATCTTTGGTTTTGATTATAAAACTCTGCCATACTCTCTGACCATCATTGATACTCCTGGATATGGAGACACCAAAGGGACCGAACATGACATTTTCATCATTCAGAGATTATTTGACTTGTTTCGATCAGAAGATGGAATTCATGAAATTCATGCAGTGGGTCTGGTGATGAAGGCAACTGATAATCAACTGAGTGACCAACTGTTATGTATCCTTGACTTAGTGATGTCTCTGTTTGGGAAAAACTTGCAAAACAACATTGTAGCTTTAATTACCCACTCAGAAGGAACAACACCTGAAATTGCTCTTCAAGCTCTTGAAGCTGTAAACATTGGTTGTGTGAAAAATGAGAATAATCAGCCTTTTCACTACATGTTTAATAATTGTCAGAAAGAACAACGAACAGAGGAAACAAGGTTAGCTCTAGAAGATGCATGGAGAGTGACCCAGAAGGGAATGAGTACATTTACAGCTTTTCTTCATAAGAGTTCACCTCAACAGCTACAGGCAATGACTGGATTCAACTCATCCATCCGACTGTCGGCCTATATTCACAATCTCCAAGACCGAATCAAACTGATTGAACTACAGCAGACAGAAATCAAACAGATTCAAGAAGCTTTGAAGAAACACAAAGAAGAGATAAAGACTAAAACATTTACTGTAGAACTTGATGAAGTCTTTAAAGATAAAGAACCTATCAATGGTGAATTTATGTTTTTGAAAACAGCTGTTTGCTGTTCTGTCTGTAAGGAAAACTGTCACTATCCAGGATGCACAATGGCCCAGGATCCTGCCCGATGTGAAGTCATGAAATATGGCCGCTGTACTGTTTGTAGAAACAAGTGTCCTGCATCTGTCCATGTGAAAGAACAATGGAAATATGTGATGAAGACAAGAAAAGTACAGAGAACCAAAGAAGAAAACAAAAAGATGTATGAGAAGAAAATGTCAGATACTAAGAAGAAGGTGAAACTTTCAGAAATGCTGGAAAAGGAAATGGAAAACTTAAACACAAAAAAGTCACAGTTGGTAAAAGAGTCCTACCAACATGTTGTCAAACTGGGACCGACTATCCTGCATGTTAATTCACTTTCCACATATGTCCCTTTGAGCTTCCTAATTGAGAAGATGAAAGAGAAAGGAGACACAAAGAGGATCCAGAAACTAGAGGAGATAGATGGTCAAATGGATGACACAGCCAAAGCAGTTCTGCAGTGCAGGTACGTTCAATTTATGTTATTTAGGAGTTCATATAACTAGGAATGGTTTAGGTGAACAACATTATAGTGATCTGGAAGCTCTGTAGATAACAAAGTCAATACTTGTCATCATAATACAGAAATCATTTAAAGTTATCACTAATTTTATTTTTTAATCAAATAACTTTGTAGAAACAGTGGCAGTAGCAATAACTTGGAACAACAGCAGAAGTTTCTTAAAAAAAAATTGGTGATTTTTTAAGTGATGTCCTGTCTAACAGTTATCAATATTTAGTATCTTACCAGCTATGATATCAGTCATAGAGCATTAGTATGGACAAAAAGGCAAAAGTCTTCATCCAGACTAGGCTAATAGCTAGCTAAATAACGGCCAGTTTATCATTTTATTGGCTTTTAAGACAAGTCTTTCTCTAAAAGGGCAAAAGAATGTTTGTGAAAGAATGTTTTATTAGTTAAAATTAAATCTCTACACTTTTGCATGACACTGTTTGTTTAGTTCGCAGCTGTTTTCTCATCTGAACATCTGTTTTTTTTGTTTTTATTTATCCAGTCATTCAGTCTTGTTTTTTTTTTCCTTGAAAACTAATAGACAAAAACTGACATAAATTAGTTAG
Organism: Kryptolebias marmoratus; assembly: GCF_001649575.2. Classification (NCBI taxonomy): domain Eukaryota; kingdom Metazoa; phylum Chordata; class Actinopteri; order Cyprinodontiformes; family Rivulidae; genus Kryptolebias; species Kryptolebias marmoratus. Next base: position 24,614,666 of record NC_051435.1, on the reverse strand, counting down.
TATCAAAATAAATTATGTTAGAAAGTCTACATAATGTATTTAACACAAAAACCACTAAGCATCAGTTCTGGAAAAAAACAACCAAATCATCTATAAGATAGTCAAACTGAAATGTTTGGAATGTCTCAAAACAAAAGTCTCATTTTAGGTAAAAATAAAAGTAATAATTAAATACTCTTTTGCAGCATTTTCCAAAATAGTATTTACAGATTCAGTACCACCAGACTTCAAATGTTTTTTTTGAGTTGCAATTTTGGACAGAAATAACAAAGGTTTCTTTAAAACTGTAAAAACAGGAATTCTCTGCTTTTCCTACAGGGTTAACGACACCTCTCCAAGACAACATATTCCTGACAGTGTTCTGATCAGTTCAGGATCTCCTGCTGTCTACCAGCTTAAAACAAAAAAAGCCACGTCTGGAACTCTGACCAGAGTGACTTTTGGTAAGAAAAAAAAGAACAAGTCAAATAAAACCATCTTGCTTGTCGGTGAAACAGGAGCAGGAAAATCCACTCTGATCAACGCTCTGGTTAATTACATTATGGGAGTGAAGTTTGAAGATAAAATCTGGTTTCAAATTGTGGAGGATGAGAAGAGAAGTCAGACAGAAAGTCAGACATCAGATGTGATCATGTACGAGATTTTTGGTTTTGAAGGTAAAACTGTCCCCTACTCTCTGACCATCATTGATACTCCTGGATATGGAGACACCAGAGGGATCGAACATGATGTCGTTGTCATCGAAAGATTGTTTGACTTATTTCGATCAAAAGATGGAGTTCATAAAGTTCATGCAGTGGGTCTGGTAATGAAGTCAAGTGTGAATCGAGTAAGTGACCGACTGTTGTACATTTTTGATTCAGTGATGTCTTTGTTCGGAAAAGACATAGAGAAAAACATTATAACTCTAGTCACATACTCAAATGGAAGAACACCTAAGAATTTGCTTCAAGCTCTTGATACTGCAAACATTAAATGTGCCAGAAATGAGAAGAAACAGCCAATTTACTTCCTGTTTAACAACTGCCAGCATGAAGACCGTGCAAACGATGCAAAGCACCTGGAAACTGCTGATAAAATAGCAACAAAAGGACTGAGTGCCTTTACTGCCTTTTTAGAAAAAACTGCACCTCAAAAACTAGACTCAACTTTGGATGTTCTGAATGAACGCATCCGACTGACAGCCTGCATCCAAAACCTGCAAGAAAGGGTCAAACTAACTGAGCTAAAACAAACAGAAATGCATCAGATTCAAGAAGCTCTCAAGAAACACGAAGAAATGAAGACTGAGAATTTCACTGTTGAAATAGATGAGGTTCGCAAGGATAAAGAATCTATTGATGACAGCATGTGGCTGATGACTTTAATTAAAGGTGCTGTCTGCTGCACTGTCTGTGAGGAGAATTGTCACTATCCTGGTTGCTCAAGTGCTAAAAGCCCTGAAGACTGTGAGGTCATGAAAGAAGGTCGCTGCACTGTTTGTACCATGAAGTGCCCAGCATCTGTTCATGTCAAAGGAAAGTGGAGATATATTGCCAAGACAAGGAAAGTTCAGAAAAGTCTGGAGGACATTAAAAAAAGATCAAAGAGAGAAAAAAGATTGAGCTTTTTGGGAAATCTTGAAAATGAAATTGAATGTCTGGCAAGAGAGAAGTCAGACCTTTTAGATGAGTCCTTCCAACATGTTGTCAAGCTTGAGGGGATTGCGCTGAAGGCTAATTCAGTGTCCACTTTTGTCTACTTGGACTTCCTGATTGAGAAGATGAAAGAAAAAGAAGACACAAAGAAGGTGCAGAAACTGGAGGAGATGAAAAGCAAAGTGGATGATGGAACCAGATCAAAGCTTCAGTATGTGTGGAGTAAATTGACAGCAGCTGGGAAAAAAGTTAAAGAAGCACTAAAGTAATAAACTTGACTCCAACTGCCCTGACTGAATGCTTGGGGCCCTCCTTCCTCTCATAAGTTTAACAGTTGTTATCCAGGTAAAACCAGTTGCATCAGTTTATTTAATCTGAATATGCATAAAACTGTGCAGCGCAGCACCATCCAATTTTCCAAACAGTCAACACCTGTAAGATAATGCGTACCATATTAAAACATATATCCTGTCTGTATAAAACTGAGTGGTACTTTTAAAAGAAAAAAAATACTATTGTATGTTTTATTTTATTTTAATTTTTTTAAATTATTCACTTATATGTCATAATTTTGAGGCTCCAGGTTGTTGTTGGTACACTGAGTTCTGAAGAGAAGTATTTTGGTACATCTCAGTTTACTTTATTTATATGGGGGCCAATTCAGAAGAAAAGTCATCTTGGGGCACTGTACAAAGAAGTAACAAATCCAAATCCTAAATCCAATTCAACCCAAAACACTTAATCCAGTACAGTCAAGTCAGTTTAATAACAATAGAATGCCATCAAACTCAGTATATTACAAAATGTCACTTATTAAAAAGTTGTTCTCATGTACACAATACCAGATCTTTGAAGAAACTGACTCTCAACTTGAATTGTCTCCTCTTGACCTACGTGTGTGTGTTTGTGTGTGTTTGTGTGTGTATATATATATATATATATATATATATAATATTGTAAAATGCTAAATTACTGACATTCTAAATGAATATTTGAGCAGTCTCTGATCATAAATGCAGAGTGGAAAGTTTTGGATCATTCTATGTTGTACTGGGTGTTTTAAGTTTTTTTATATAGATTTTTTTCTTCTTCATTAAATTTTCTTGATGCAGTTGCCTTTATATCTTGAATAAATTCTTTCCTTCAAAAAATTTCATTGCTCAAAGTGTCTTCACTGAATTGAACTGATTTTCTGTCTGCAAGAAGAGTTCTGAAATAATCTATTTTAAGTGCCTTTTAATACAAAGTCATGAACTAATTTAGACTATTAGGTGTCTTTTCCACATTTTCTAGTACCCTATAGTGGTGAGGATTTACAGACACCAACAGTACATTATTTATTGTGTACTGTTATAAGTTTTTTTTTATAGGGACTGACACACAACAACATTTATTTAGGTACATTTATTTATATAGCACTTTTCAGCACAAGGCGACAAAGTGCTTTACAACACAAGAACAAAATTACAGACAGAGTTACAGAACATGATAATGACAAGATACATCCATCCATCCATTGTCTTCTGCTTATCCGGGGTCGGGTCGCGGGGGCAGCAGCCT
>NC_051435.1:24578956-24609750 GCF_001649575.2 Kryptolebias marmoratus | reverse complement strand
GGAAGTCTTTTTCCATGGCCCCTCCAAACTCCTCCCATGCCCGAGTTTTTGCCTCAGCGACCACCCGAGCCGCATGCCGCTTGGACTGCCGGTACCCGTCAGCTGCTTCCGGAGTCCCACAGGCCAAAAATGCCCGATAGGCCTCCTTCTTCAGCCTGACGGCATCCCTCACCGCCGGTGTCCACCATTTTTTTTTCTTTAAACATTTTGAATCTGGTTACAGACTTTAAATTAACAGGAAGGGAGTTCCAAATTGTGGATCCTCTCACAGAGAAAGCACTTTGAGCAAAGGTGGTTCTATGAAAAAGAACCTTACAGCCACCATTTAAAGCCTCTCTGGTAGATCTGCTGCAGCCCTGCAATTTCTACAACCCCTGGCAAAAATAGCACAGGTAATAAATTATGGAATCACTCAATTCTGAGGGAAAAATTATGGAGGTAAACCCAAGAGCAGGTAAACCCAGGCAGGGTCCTATATTTGAACATAAACAGTTATCTAATGCAAAATACAAATATGCACTACGCTTCATTAGACGGAATGAGCAAGGCATGAGGGCTGATTCTTTGGCAAAAAAGCTTATAGGTAAGGATACAAAAGCCTTTTGAAAAGAGGTTAAATCTATCGATAATAGTAAATCCTCTCTCCCTTGCTCTGTCGATGGTGGCTCTGGGGCAAATATGATTGTAGATTTTTGGCAACATCACTACAGCAAGATATTTACGTGTGTACAGAGTGAACCCTTCCAGGTTGACAAGGTTAGTAATGTGAAAACTATCAAGTCACATGAGGTCTATCAAGCAATTAAATAACTGTCCGTAAATAAATCTATAGGAATGGATCTTATTTCTGCTGAACATCTTAAGTTTGCAAGTTCTAGGGGAGCCCCTCTTCTTGCCTTGTGTTTCACTGGTTTTATTATGCATGGTTTTATTCCTGATACCTTGATGAATGTTATTCTATTTCCTGTGATTAAGAACAAAGCTGGAAATATTGGCATCTCTGATAATTATAGACCTATTGCCCTAGCAAGTATGCTGTCTAAAGTCTTTGAACTAATTCTTTTGCCAAAATTTGCAAAGATAGTAATGTCTACAGACAATCAATTTGGGTTCAAGTCCGAGCATGGTACTGGTCTATGTATATATGGCCTAAAAGAATTGCTGAATAATTATAATAGTAAAAATTCTATGGTTTTTATGTGTTTTTTAGATGCCACTAAGAGGCTTTGATTGTTTAAATCATAGAAAACTATTTTTTAAATTGTGCCACGCCGGTGTGCCCAAATATATAGTAATATGTCTGTCCTATTGATATGCTAACCAAACTATGCAGGTCAAATGGGATAACTGTGTGTCTCCATCCTTCTGTGTCAGCAATAGTCAGACAACTGCAAAATAAATAAAATCCCCTATATTGTTTAATTTTTATATGAATTGCCTCTCTAAGCAGCTAAACTTGTGTAGAACTGGCTGCATGGTTGGAGATACGATTATTTATTATCTTATGTATGCTGATGAATTAATAGTTTTTAGTCCAAGCTCAGCTGGTCTTCAGAAGCTGCTCAATGTCTGTTCAGCATATGGTGAGCAACATGATATCATATCTATCAAAATGTCTCATTTTGATTTGTGTGAAGTGAAACTATAATATAGACACTCCTTACCAGTTAGAATCATGTATTAATGTTCTGTAATTCTATTGGTTGTATTAACCTGAGGATGAGTGTAACTCTGCACTGGTGAGGTCATGTGAGTTTGTAGTGTACGTGCCTGGCCGTACCAAGACCGAAGATAACAAGGTCTGGAGGAGTCAGCTAATTAGGAACCGAAACCCACTCAAAGTAAACCACCTGCAGAAGATGGAGGAAAACAAGTCCATATACAGGGTTCCGGAAAGATGACCGAAGGAGGATGGGCCAGCTCTTTGTTCAGGTTAAAATGCTATGTTTTAGTGATTTAGCTCAGACATCTTCTGGTGTTCCTGCGGTGAGCTGGTAAGGAGTGTCTCCCTTAGTACTAAGGCTAATAAATCTTTTAAACTGAAGATACTGTTTCTGACCATTTTTGACTCCTGGTTTCTCTGTGCATTTTCCTGTCCGTCGTGAGGAGAGGTTTTTTTAAAGTTTGAGTTTCATTTAGGTAATATTTTGTCTCCTCAACATTTGTCACACTAACAAGGATGAATAAAATAGGGTATTTCCAAATTTTAACCTGTCTGGGATTTTATTGAATGTCTCAAATGAAGTAAAATATCTTGGTCATGTGTTGAAAGACTGTCTGTCTGATGATGAGGACATTTACCCTCAGGTTCGAATGATATATGCTCAGGCAAATAGCCTTGTTCGTAAGTTTGGATTCTGTTCTGATGAAGTGAAATTGAACTTGTTTAGATCATATTGTACATCACTGTATACGGCACATTTGTGGTGCAATTTAAAAAAAGCCAGTCTTCATAGATTAAAGGTGGCTTATAATGATGCATTAAGACTCTTGTTAAAAAAGCCCAGATGGACCAGTGCCAGTGAACTGCTTGTGTCAACACTTTGATGGCCGTTTTAAGAAAGTTTATGTATAAATTTATTTGTCATTTAAATGAGTCTAATAATAGAATTATTCTACTGTTGACAAACGTTAAATATAGTGCAGTGAAATACTCATCTGTGCTTTAGATATTGGTATGATTGCTTCCTGAATGGTTAAGTACCTTTTCTATTGTACTTTTTATTCTTTTTTTTGTATTTGTTATCTTTTATTTTAATGTAAATTGGACTCTGAGTCTGTAATAAGATCTATTACAAACACTAGCACCTGCATCAGATTAAATCTGCTCATTAGTATGCAGGTAAAAAGGAGTGATCATTCCTTGGAGAGCTGCTGCATATTTGTGTCATCTGCAAGTATTACACTTTTCATATTATCACAAGCTTTACACAAATATTTTATGTACACAATAAAAAACTTTGGTCTGAGCACTGATCCTTGGGATACACCACAAGCAATGTCCAAACATTTGGAGCTGATATCTCCCAACTGTACACAGTGCTTCTGATCTCTGAAGTAACATTTTACTCAATTCAACGCATGCCTCCTAATCCCATACCTGTTTAATTTATTTATTAGAAAGTTATGATCTATAGTATCAAATACTTTCTTTAAGTCGAGAAACAATCCAGCAACAATCTTTTTATTATCAATAGCAGATATTATGTCTTCTACGGAATCTAGAATAGCCAGTGTTGTGGATCTTTTGGACCTGAATCCATACTGATTTTATTTTATTTTATACTTTTCTATAAATGATTCTAATCTATAGTTAAATAATTTTTCTAATATTTTTGAAAATTGTGGTAACAAAGAGATCGGTCTGTAGTTAGAGAAATTGTGTTTATCCCCAGATTTGTAAATTGGAATTACTTTAGCGATTTTCATTTTATCTGGGAAAGAACCAGTTTCTAAAGACAAGTTACTTATATATGTTAATGGTTTTGCAATTCCCTCAAGTACTTTTAACCCAATTCTGGGGTTAAAAGAAGAGAAAAAAAGTACCAAACATAGCATAAAGAAAGAAATAGACCACCAAAATGGTAAGACTTAAATAGTATGAGTACTACACTAGCAGCTTGGCGATGTAGCAGCCCCACGGCCCGTCAGCATCCGATCCCCGGTCCGACACTAGCACTTTGTTGTTGTTTCATCTGATCTGCGGCCGCATGTCTTGGACATTGCCAGACAATGGGTACAATGCATTCCAAAGAACGCTAGTTTCATTTCTGACAAGATAACCATCTTATCATTGTAAGAACAACAGAACTATTCACTGAATACCCCTATGTATAGCTTCAGTTTTCAGGTTAAATCATGTATGAATCCATATCTCTCATTCTTTCAAACCCCATTGTTCTTCCAGAACACATAGTGACATTTGCTGTCAGCTGTCTTAAAAAAACACACCTTAAGAAGCTGTAACAAGTGAATTGTTTGATCTTGAGATTAAACTTGCCATTTTTTTTACCTCAGTAATGAAAGGATGAAATTCATTCATCACAGTGAACCCTTATCATAATATTTACACCAGATAAGGAGGAAGCTGAATTATATTTTAAGGTTTAATTACAGAAATAGAACTAAGTCAAGAAAATAAAATTAACAATAAACAATTAAAACAACACAGCAAAAATAAGACTAATATTAAAATTTTAATGAATATTTTTGTGAATGTTGAGGAGAAAATATTACCTAAATGAAACAAACTTTAAAAAACCTCTCCTCACGACGGACTGGAAAATGCACAGAGAAACCAGGAGTCAAAAATAGTCAGAAACAGTATCTTCAGTTTACCCCCAGCCCTGTTATCTTTGTGCTTGGTACAGGCAGTCACATACGCAATAAACTCCCATGACCTCACCAGCCAGTGCATAATTACAATCATCTCTATGTTAATACAATTTATTTCAATTACAGATACATTAACACAAAATTTTACCTGGTAAGGAGCATCTATATTATAGTTTCACTTCACAATACCCTCTGTCTTTAAAATTCGGTCATGTCCTCCACTTACTTACTAGTTTGTTTGTCATTTTTTCTCCTTGCTGTCTGGCTCCACTCAAGTTTCCCACTCATGTTTGCTATGTCTTTGTATTTAGTTCCATTTGTGCTGCCTCGTCAGCCTTTTGTTTTTGGTTCTTTTATTTTAAAATAAATTCATGTATTTTCCGGAGATGAGTCTGCACACTAATTTCGCCTCCTTTTCCACCACACCTGACAGTTTCTTTCTTTTTAGCTTGCTTTTCGTCATGGGTCTTCTTCTGTTTACCTAATAATAAATTATTAAGCATTTAGGTTTGATTAAAAAATGTCAGTGTGCATTGCACAGACACATTATAGTCCAAGAGGCTAAACCTCTCTTATCTCTGAATTTGTTGTCCCTTTTCCACTGGGAATACAAAAGTACTTTATTCAAACCTAAAGAAAAAAAAGAATGGTTGATTAGAGAAGATAACTACAAAAAAGATAAAAAATTGAGGAGGAGTTGGTGAGTCAAGAACAAACTAAAGGAACTAAAACAAATTGTCACACACCTACCAGTAGCATACATAATAGGTATTAAGACTAAAGAACTGTCCAGGATTTACAGAGGAGAATCCTGTACATTTTTTCAACCCATACTACATTTTGCAGTGGTACCAGTAACCATTACATTTTTATTTTCATGGTGTAGATATTCCATGGTTTTGTATGAACTTTGTTTGACTTTTACTGTATAATGCTTAAAATGTCAAAATAACAATTCAGCTTTATGTGACTTAAAATGAGTGAATGGAGCCCACTCACACCTGGATACATCCTACTAACTGAAAACCCCTGATTTTTTTTTTTTGCCTTCACAGTAACAAACAATCAGGTATGTGGATGCCTAAGGATTTAGTTTTCTTACCTAAAAAAATGCATTTTTCAACTTTTCTATAACTTGAGGAGCAAACCTTTTAAGCTAAACTCAGCAGTCCACCTACATTTTTAGGATAATAGACCATCTTTAAGGACAGTAACAATGCTGTATTGAACAGAGAACAAAGATGGTTTGAAAGAGGAGTGAAACAAGGAATATACAGTATGTCATATGCAAAAGACCAACTTTTAAAAAAAGGGAGAATGACTTAGGTTTGCACTCTTAATCCACTATTGGGGGCTTCACATATAACACAAGGAGTGTTTCTGCACTCATTCATTCTGTAGAGCATTTGAAAGGACTAGGTTGCAATCACTGTTTTGGTTTTTCCAAAGATGCTTGATGTATTTGGGGTCAGAGCTTTGTTCGGGCCAGTCAAGGTTTACCATAATGAACTGCTCAAACTATGCCTTTAAAGTCCTTGTTTGTGCACAAGGGCATAATCAAGGGACCATGGGACGGAGGGAACCATCCCAAAGTGTTGCCACAAACTTGGAATGATAAAAGTTTCCAAAACGTGTTGTTTTGGTTAAACATTAAGATTGCCATTCACAGGAGATCTAGGGCCTAGACCAAACCCTGACTAAAACACCTGAATTCAACAGTTAACAGTCGTGCTGAAATACTTTCTAACTGTATGTTTATTTGTTGTACATTTGGAATCTATATTTATTGATTATTTAAATGGCAAACATACTCTTTGAACCTTTGGAGTTAAAAAGGCAGTCACAGCTAAATGCATTAGCAAACATAAAAATTACTATAACCCAGTCAACTTTACAACTTGAGTTAATATTTAATGTGGTAGTAGAGGACATTCATCTCCAGCATATACTCTAGTGCTAAAAGATCTCATAAGATTTTTGTTTAAAACACTGACATGCCAGACAATGGGTACAATGCATTCCAAAGAACGCTAGTTTCATTTTTGACAAAATAACCATCTTATCATTGTAAGAACGACAGAACTATTCACTGAATACCCCTATGTGTAGCTTCAGTTTTCAGGTTAAATCATGTATGAATCCATATCTCTCATTCTTTCGAACCCCATTGTTCTTCCAGAACACAGTGACATTTGCTGTCAGCTGTCTTAAAAAAAAACACACTTTTAGAAGCTGTAACAAGTGAATAGTTTGATCTTGAGATTAAACTTGCCATTCTTTTGACCTCAGTAATGAAAGGATGAAATTCATTCATCACAGTGAACCCTTATCATAATATTTACACCAGATAAGGAGGAAGCTGAATTATATTTTAAGGTTTTATTACAGAAATAAAACTAAGTCAAGAAAATAAAGTCAACAATAAACAATTAAGACAGCACAACAAAAACAAGACTAACATTATTATTTCAATTAATATTTTCGTGAGGAATGACAATTTAGGTAATTACTTTGAATGAGATAAAGATAAAACACAGCAACAAGTAATACTTTAAAGATCTAAGGTTAAAACAGTGATTATCAATTATATGAAACACAAGAATTTTTAATAGAATGTTTGGATTTCAGGATTGATATTTTCGGTTTCTTGTCCGCACTAATGTCTGGGATACTTTAAATTTTCTAGTAAAGAGTTCAGTTCAGTTTCAATTAAGTCCGCCAGGTTGTCACGTTAGTTTTGATGAAATTGGAAATAGATGTTATTTATCAATCCGTGTATCATTCGTTCTTTCCATTTTCAATTGACTATCAAAAATCAAATAATGAAAAACTGACTGGTTATTTTGTTTTTATTATAACACCAAAAACGATAAAACGCCTGTTTTTTCATATTTCACTTTTAGGTAAGGAGCGCTAGCTAACAACAAATGTTAGCTTGTTACCGGCCACCATAGACATTGTTTACACAGACACCTCGAAGACTGGCGCTGTCTGTTGGAGCTGACGAGTCAGCACGGCCGCCATCTTGGCTGGGTCCTTCACGTGCCCCCCAGTTCATTTCTTTGTACTGAGGAAGCTGTATGTCCAACTAAAATAATCAGAACTCTTTGAATCTTTACCCGATTTTCACAGTTTGGTTTGTTACAAACAGCAGAGATGTAGATATAATGCTTTCATACATTATAAATACGTGATATCATGCTAAAATACTTTTTTTCGGGCGCAGCAGACTATTCAGACTATTCAGCCAATCATGGCCATTGTTCTGAGGCAAACGCATACACGTCACTCGTAGCTCACATTTATAAAAGCACGATTGGCTGAAAATTTCAGCCAATCGTGCATCTGTTTCCAGAAACAGATGCTTTCAAGGTTCACAAAAAAAAAAACCCTGACAGGCAGCTGCGACAGGCTGATTACAACCGATTACAACCACATATTCACGGAATGGTCAAATTATCGTATATTTGGCCTCTTTTGGGATTATTGATCGTACATCGTACAGAGGGCAAAATTATCGTACAAATACAATAATTATCGTACACCTGGCAACACTGTCTGGTTTGAAATTGTAGTGGTAATAGTTTACAGGAGAGAAGCTCCAGTTGGGCAAAGTGGGTGTGGTATAAAAGAAGCTGTCGTATTCAGTCGGACACACATCCTCCTCATATTCCCACTGTGTGGCTGTGGGTTCTGACTGTAAACGGCGACAGATCGCGAGTGTGGTGCATGCTGCGTTGGTTTCTTGGTGGTAAAACGTCACTGCGCTTCTCTCCCCCTCGTCTTCCGTGTTCTACGAGTGTGCGTGTGTGTGCTTGCGGTTGTGTGGTTCAGCAGGTCTCCCCCATATCTGGACCACTGCTGTTCTGTTTATCTCCTGGATTTCTATCTGTCTCTAAATTTGGACTGTGATAGCGGACATCCGCCTCCAGGAAGTGGTGTTTGGGGTGCGACGTTGGCGCGCCCAGTTCATCTCCTGCTGTGGCGTGGCCAGAGGGCCACACCTTGTCTTAATGATATTTTAACTTGTATTCTGTCCTTTTTTAAGCCGTTTTTTATTTATTTTGTTAAAGCCCTTTTGATATATTTTTTCATATAATTGTTCACTTATTTAGGCTGATATTGTTTTTCTTTTGTTATATTCATTACTTGTTTTGTTTTTTTTTGGTTGCAGTTACTGATGTCCGGTGGTGGTGTTGGTGTGGTGATGGTGTCTTCCTCTTCTGTGTGCCGTGTTCCTGAGTTTGGGTTGTCTCACTGTGTCTGGGGCCTTAAAAGAGTTTTTTTGTTTGCTGTGCTTGGTGGATGCCATCTGTATAGTGGCCCCTTCTGTCGGTAACCTCAGCTACTGTGGCTTTTTCTTCTGTTTTACTGTGGTTTTAAACAAGTATTTTTAATTAGTTTAATAAATTGTTGTGCAATTCTAAACTCCGTCTCAGATATTTCAAATACCTGCATCTCTGAATCTGCGTACCTCACAAAGAAGGTAATATTCCTTAAGTGAAAATCCCAGGATGGTGTTGTTTAGCTACTTATTTCTTTTTTTGTCCAAGTACTGAAACATGATCGCCCTGAATTCCGTCTAGTGTCGCCACAAAATGTTCACTACAGAGATGAGATGACTCTGTAGCAACAAAACCCTCCTTCTTACTGCAACTTCCCATTGCCTCCTTAAATCTGTGTTACTGAGAAACCTTCAAAATGTGAAGAAAAAAACAGAAAGAGCTAATGAAAGAGGAGCACCAGTTCCTCCTGTTAGCTTTTCGTTGTTTGCCAAATAACGTTAGCTACAATGACATAATATAATAAATGGTCAAATACATTACTGGGAATGTTTCTGTGCAGAGAATTTACTGTCACAAGGTTTAAAGTAGCATATAGGGAAGTCTGTACTCTGTATTGTCTGTTCAGATACTGTCATCTATCAGACCTTTGCTCCATCATGACTTTTTTAACACCATTCATTATGTATGATAAATGAAACATTGGGAAAAGATAAAGTTCTACACTGGAACCTTCCTACTGGAGAGGACAGGGCAGACAACCACACTACAGTGACACAAAAGAGTACCTGGAAGGTCAATCAAGGAGAAACAACATTGTGATTGATGGAATACCTGAAGTCCCCGGTGAATCATGGGCGGACTCTGAGGAGAAAGTGAAGGACATACTAAAGCAGAAGTTGCAGCTACAGAGGGAGATCGAGGTGGAGCGGGTACATCGCTTAGATAAACCTGAGGCTGCCAAAGAAAGAACACGTGTTACGGGTATCAAAAATTTGAGTACTACGGGAACAAAAATGCTGGTGTTCCGAACCGCTCACTTGCCTGACCTGGAAACTACAGATATAAACTCAGGAAAGATGAAGATGGGACCACACGCTTCTCTTCCCAGATGTATTCTGCTTTTAAAATCAAAACCAGTAAAAATAAACAAATAATGTACATTCCCTTTGTTTCAAGTTATCTGTGTTTTAAAGATCCATATCGTTATCAATAAAGCTAATTCAGGACTAACTGACCTGTTGACTCACCTCACTCCTCAGTTTTCACACACACATACTTTAACAAAGATTAAACATCTTCCATTCATATTACCTGCATGGCTAGATGAAATACACCTGTGTTCAGTTGTTAACAATGTAACATTTTCTTTGTCTTTTCAGCTGTTTTTCTCAGAATATATATATTCTTAACACTAGACACAATACCACAGGGAAAGTAACAGGAAAACAGCAGTAACACAGTAAAACATTGGCCTGTAGCTTTTCATAACGTTTCACAACAATACATACATAAATGTCATAATGTCAGGGCCGAAACTCTCAATAAAGTAATTTACATAACATCCAAATATGTTTTGAACACTCATAAGAACGCAAACCATCAATTATGCCATATGCAAATTAGACACAAAACTGCGGGTCATCGGCAGCTAACAACATTCATAATCTGGTTCAAACTACTAATCGCAGCACTTCGACAACCGGTTTTCTTCTACCACAACGGTGTTACAGTACCCTTTTCACCTGGCAATGCATTGTGCATGTTTATTGGCACAGTAATAACCTGGAAAACACAGGTATAAAATCAGAAAAGATGGAGACAGGACCACACGCTTTTCTTCCCAGATGTCTTCTGACAAGAGGGTGGGGTGTCGCAGCCTAAGTGATCTGGGGTGCAACTGTGTGCATCAGTTCCACTCTCCCCTACTGTATTAAGCCCACTTCATGGAAAAAAAGTAATCTTGATTCCCCAAAACCTATATTTAAATATACACCCGTGATGGCGGTCTCTTATTCAGAAAATAACATAACAAATACACATTTTTGATGTACCACACACGCTCCATAGTTGTTAGGTTCCTGCATTTCAAGGATGAGGTTGAAGTTTTGCAAAGAGCCAAGAGCCTCAAGGGAACTAAAATATTTAATAATGAAGACTTCACAGAGCCTGTACAGGCAAAATGGAAAGAACTAATGCCAAAGTTGAGAGCTGCACGTGAAAAAGGAGATACTGCATACATCAGACATGATGGGCTGATCATCCATCCTAGCATTTTTACCTCACCAGAAGCCTATACTAGTAGGTTGTTGTTACATACCACCCAGTGCTAATAATGAATATCTTGATGCAATATGTGAAATGCTGTTACAGTCTGCAAGGATCCTTTAGATCCCCATGAGACCAGTCATGTGGGGTACAACTAAATGTGTTCATTTGCCAAATCGTACCTCTACCTTATACCCATCCAATGTCATTTTGTACTCAGCAGTAGCCATTTTGCAACCACCAGTTGATGTTTCATACCAGATGCCTATAAAATTTGTACCATATCTCATCCATTACCATCACCAATTATTACTCTCCTGACTGAAAACCACTGATTATTTGACTTTCATATTAAAAGCCAATCAGTTGTATGGATGCCTTGTGATTTTGTTTTGTCATCTAGACAAATAAAAGATAGTCTTTCTTCAACAGAGAAAACTAACTTCCTGCATTCTCTGTCTGCTCTAATCATTACTTCATTCAGTAATACTTCAAACAACCAGAGGTGCATTTTAGAAAAACAAAACATGCTCAGAAGTATGTTACTAAGCAGGAAATAGAGGGTTAGTTTTTGTTATGACATCTTATCACTGCAAGACAAACAAAACTATTTACTTAACACACCATGATCGAATCTCACTTTGCAGATTCAATCATGAAAAAATCCATATCTCTCATTCTTCCAAACCCCTATATTCTTCTTAAATGGGTGGTGACAGCTGCTGTCAGCTGTGTAAAATAAATACACATTAAAAAGCACAATATTGTATTGAAGAGAGCTTGCACAATCTAGACTCTTCATATTATTGTTTTTGAAATTCAGTATAGAAATAACATATTTATTATATATGATAAAAGAAAACTGTTGAACTATTAAAGTACCACACTAGAATACTCATGATTGTTAGCAATCTGTGTACTGAAGGAGAAAATCGAAATGCACAGGGAGAACTTGCCAACTCTAACCAGAATGGCTTCAGCTGACTGTCTAAAATTGCATGTGCTTCCATACCAACAGCCAATGCTAGGATCTTGACCTTGAGATAACAAAATATTTTTTTTTTCTTTTTTTTTTAACCTTTACATGATGGTAAGATCAAATTTAATACAGCTTGACATCAAAATCAATGAACTATGTGTCAATTTCTTCTGCCAGAAAATCTCGAATTACTTTCTTAAATGAGCTGAAGAGCAAATGTTTTAGGCTAAAACTTAGCAGTCCACCTACATCTTTAGGATAATAAACCATCTTTAAGGACAGTAAAAATCCTGTGTTGAACAGAGAAGCTAGTTGCTTTGATAGAGCAGTGAAGAAAGTAATATATGTCATATGCAAAAAAAAAAAATTTAAAAAGAGGAGAAGATCTTTGGTTTGCACTCTTAATCCACTATCGAGAGGATTTACAGAAGACACAAGAAGGGTTTCTGTAACCATTCATTCTGTAGAGCATTTGAAATGTTCAATGAGAACGGCTAGGCTGCAATCGCTGTATAACTATAGCAAATAAAAATTAACTAAATCAGAATGGGAAGATCCCCTCCCTGGGCTGCCACCTTACCGTAGTGGAGGGGTTTGAGTGTCCCGATGATCCTAGGAGCTATGCTGTCAGGGGCTTCATGCCCCTAGTAGGGTCACCCAAGGCAGACAGGTCCTAGGTGAGGGATCAGACAAAGTGCAGCCCAAAGACCCCTTAAGATGATTAAAAATTTTGGACACAGTGTTTCCTCGCCCAGACATGGGTCACCAAGGCCCCACTCTGGAGCCAGGCCTAGAGGTGAGGCACATTGGCGAGTGCCTGTTGGCCGGGCTTTCGCCCATGGAGCCCGGCCAGGCACAGCCCGAAGAGGTGACATGGGTCCCCCTTCCCATGGGCTCACCACCTATAGGAGGGGCCAAAGGGGTCATGTGCAATGTGGGATGGGTGGTGGCCGAAGGTGGGGACCTTGGTGGTCTGATCCTCGGCTACAGACGTGGAATGTCACCTCTCTGGTGGGGAAGGAGCCTGAGCTGGTGTGTGAGGTTGAGAGGTTCCGGCTAGAAATAGTCAGGCTCACCTCAATGCACGGCTCTGGCTCTGGAACCAGTCTCCTTCAGAGGGGTTGGACTCTTTCACTCTGGAGTTGTCCCCGGTGACAGGCGCCGAGCAGGAGTGGGCATACTTGTTGCCCCCTATCTTGGTAGCTGTACGTTTCGGTTCACCCCGGTGAATGAGAGGGAAGCCTCCCTCTGCTTATGTGTTGGGGGGACGGGTCCTGACTGTTGTTTGCGCTTGTGCGCCAAACAGCAGTTCAGATTACCCACCCTTTTTGGAGTCCTTGGAGGGGTTACTGGAGAGTGCCCCTCCTGGGGACTCCTTTGTTCTGCTGGGGAACTTCAACGCTCACGTGGGTAATGACAGTGAGACCTGGAGGGGTATGGTTGTAAGGAACGGCCCCCTGATCTGAACCCGAGCGGTGTTCTGTTGTTGGACTTCTGTGCTCATCATGGATTGTCCATAATGAACACCATGTTTAAACATAAGGGTGTCCATATGTGCTCTTGGCACCAGGACACCCTAGGTCACAGTTCAGTGATCGACTTTGTCTTTATCACTTATCAAAAAAACTTTCAGCAGCTTAACCTCCTCCATTAAACCCATCAGTAGCTCCTGCTGTTTTGATAACTTTATCAGTTCTTCACTCATGAAGTTCAGTGATTTTTTAATTTCCTCCATACTGTCTGAGTTACTTTCAACTGATTCTCTTCCCTGTCCGCGTCTGCTCGGCATGACTCACGATACTCCTGGGCCCGACGACAGCAGCTCCCCGGTCCGACACTAGCAGCTAGGTGATGTAGCAGCCCCGCGGCCTGTCAGCGTCCCATCCCCGGTCCGACAGTAGCAGCTAGGCGATGTAGCAGCCCCGTTGCCTGTCAGCGTCCCATCCCCGGTCCGACACTAGCAGCTAGGCGATGTAGCAGCCCCACGGCCCGTCAGCATCCGATCCCCGGTCCGACACTAGCACTTTGTTGTCGTTTCATCTGATCTGCGGCTGCATGTCTTGGACATTGCCAGACAATGGGTACAATGCATTCTAAAGAACGCTAGTTTCATTTTTGACAAGATAACTATCTTATCATTGTAAGAACGACAGAACTATTCACTGAATACCCCTATGTATAGCTTCAGTTTTCAGGTTAAATCATGTATGAATCCATATCTCTCATTCTTTCAAACCCCATTGTTCTTCCAGAACACATAGTGACATTTGCTGTCAGCTGTCTTAAAAAAAACACACCTTAAAAAGCTGTAACAAGTGAATTGTTTGATCTTGAGATTAAACTTGCCATTTTTTTGACCTCAGTAATGAAAGGATGAAATTCATTCATCACAGTGAACCCTTATCATAATATTTACACCAGATAAGGAGGAAGCTGAATTATATTTCAAGGTTTAATTACAGAAATAAAACTAAGTCAAGAAAATAAAATCAACAATAAACAATTAAAACAACACATCAACAACACAGACAAAATAGTACTTAAATATAACATAAACTTTAAAAAACCTCTCCTCACGACGGACTGGAAAATGCACAGAGAAACCAGGAGTCAAAAATGGTCAGAAACAGTATCTTCAGTTTAAAAGATTTATTAGCCTTAGTACTAAGGGAGACACTCCTTACCAGCTCACAGCAGGAACACCAGAAGATGTCTGAGCTAAATCACTGAAACATAGCATTTTAACCTGAACAAAGAACTGGCCCATCCTCCTTCGGTCATCTTTCCAGAACTCTGTATATGGACTTGTTTTCCTTCATCTTCTGCAGGTGGTTTTCTTCGAGTGGGTTTCGGTTCCTAATTAGCTGACTCCTCCAGACCTCGTTATCTTTGTACTTGGTGCAGGCAGTCACGTACATCACAAACTCACATGACCTCACCCATGCAGAGTTGCACTCATCCTCAAGTTAATAAAATCAATAGAATTACAGAATATTAATACATGATTCTAACTGGTAAGGAGTGTCTATATTATAGTTTTACTTCACATGAATAATTACTAATAAATAATTACTTTGAACGAGAATTTTTCAAGATTTTTTAAGAAAACACAGCAACAAGTAACACTATTAATCTAAGATGAAATAATGATTATTAGTTTGTCTGAAACACAAGAATTCTTTTAACAAAATGTTTCGATTTTAGGATTGATGTTTTCAGTATCTTATCTTCACAAGTGTTTGGAATACTTTAAACTACGTTTGGTAAATAGTTCAGTTTGGAATTTGGTCATATTATTCAGCCTGCCAGGTTGTCAGATTAGTTTTGATGAAACATCAGATAGGAAATAGATGTTATTTATCAATTTTCCTCTGTTAAAACTGAATAACCTAATGCAAAATCACTTATTTTATATTTCTCATCACATAGAGTTAAAGGTGCCTCACTGGATCAGAAGCTGTGGAGGGCCAGTTGTCACTTTGTCTTTGAGGAACTTGGAGGCTACTTCAACAGGACCTTAGCGAGGAGGCAGGTTAAGGCTCAGAGCCTGTTAAGGGTCAGTGGTCAGCTTCTATCCAAGGTCACCTGAGATAGCGATTATTTTTGCAGAAGGTCAGCAGGGATGGAGCTAATGCAGCAAGAGTCAGGGTACACGCAACATGTAAAGTAGTACAAAAAGTTTCTAAACTCAAGTGTGAAATGAGGTCAGTAATCTACAAAGTCATCATTCCAGGGAGAAGATGAGCCCAAGAGAGAAGAGAAATTATGGATAAATCCTACTCACAATAAGATTATTATTATTATTAACAACACTTTGGGGGCATTTAGGAGAACAATTATCTGGGGCTGTATGTAGAGACCATCACCCAAAGGTGCACCTTGGACTCCTGGCCAGTACTGGTTACGTGTTGAGGAACAGCAATCCCTTGATCTTCTTTTTATTCTTACTGTTATCACTACAATTATTGTCATCATTTTTTGGA
The DNA here is from genome assembly GCF_001649575.2 of Kryptolebias marmoratus. NCBI lineage: Eukaryota > Metazoa > Chordata > Actinopteri > Cyprinodontiformes > Rivulidae > Kryptolebias > Kryptolebias marmoratus. Next base: position 24,593,902 of record NC_051435.1, on the reverse strand, counting down.
AAATACTGTGTCATTGCACTAATCTCACTGTAACCAAAATAATAAAAAAGCAACCCCAAAATAAGTTTTATTTCAGTTCTTAAAAAAACTCTTTGCACTAGTGTCCTTATAACTATATAAAACGAAACAGAACCAGTCTTTTTTAAATCAAATATTTGTAAATATAACAATTATCCAAAATGTTACCCATATCTAAAACATGACATTATCTCTCTGGGAGCTGGGCTCCAGCTACACAATCTAGCTCATTCGTCTTGTCAAAAATGCCTCTCGCTGCTTTGTACATTCCATGCACTTAACATCAGTAGCAGGAATCAGTCTCGGACAGATCAGCAAGCTCTGATGATCTCAACATCCGTGCATTTATTATCGGTTGGATAAATCAGCAAGCTTCTTCATAAAGCAATTATTCTTTTTTCTACAACATTCAAAAACAACCCATTGTGTTTCCTTTTTGCAATGAAACTACAGAAATGTAAAATTAAGTTGGCTGCTCTTTGCGCCATGGGCTTCTGAACAGCCTGGGAGAATAAGGTGTAGATGAGCTACATTCCTTGTAACTCCTGTAACACCATCCCATTGCGATTGTGTCATTGTAACAGAATATTGAAAAAGAATGAATAAATGAAATGAAAAGCAACAAATAATGTGTCACACTCTTTATTCCAAAACATTTCACACAAAGTTTACACAGTATAGGGTCAACACAAACAATGTCAGTTTTCACACAAACCAATAAAAGCAAAAATAATGTAGTGTTGTAATAGGTTACTCCCAACTACCAAGAATAATAAGCAAATTTCAAATTCACATCATGGTTATGCACCAGAAGGCGCAGTTCCTTTATCCCTTCCTGACCAGCATGGGCTTTCTACGGCATTTTGCCTTAAATGTCTGTAGCCTCACAACCAGCTAGGTCCATTTCATTGAACCCATCAACCCTCCAAGGGTGGCAAGCTTACTTGCCTACCCCCATTACTGGATGACTGGATTATTTCAAACCTAAGGGCTGAGGATTTTAAATGTTATTTCACTCTTTGCTATATCCAAGATAAGCAAGAGCAAGATGCCTACGGTCGTAGCAGAGGACACCAGCAATATTTTACACAGACTTGAACTTATAGAACAGAGGCTGTCTCGACTGGAGGTAAATGCCGAGATCAACGCAGTTACTGGAAATGAAACAACTCTACCGATGCCTTAGAACAACAAACAGCGTCCAAGCACCTCAAGCAGCTCAACCACCTAGAACTGTCTCGGAGCTAAGCCGAAAAAAAAATCTCATCATTTGGATCTGCCTCGACGTCTGACAGAACGGACCCCTCACCTAGATGATACAGCCTGGCCAGCACTGAGCCGAAACATCCCCTCATCAACACAAGCACCAAAGAAAGGACAACATACAGCTGCAGCTGACATGATTCCACCTTCCTTGACTCCGGTACCAAGGGCAAATCAGCCAGCTCGAGCCATAACACATCCCGTCATGCTTCCAGCAGGAAATCGACTAAACTCTTCTGGAATTCCACTGACAAACAGGTTTTCTGCGCTGCAGCAGGAGCTTACACCAGACACCTCTCCTCCAAACATCAACAAGAGGTATGAGACAAGGCCAACACGACCACCTCCTAAAGTGACCCAGAAACCAAAACTATTGCCAAAAGTCCTTATTGTCGGGGATTCTGCAGTAAATGGTATTGATCATCTCTGTAACAAAAATAAAACAAAGGTACAAAGGACACCGTGTCGGATGTTACAGAGAAAAAAGTCCCACTAACCACTGATCATCCAAGCATTGAAAATTCAATCATTCACACTGGAGCCAATGATCTGGCCGAGAAGCAATCTGAAATACTGAAAAAAGACATTAGCCATCTTCTAAGCACACTTGGAAATCTAAAAATAAAGGTCCTTATCAGTGGACCAATACCAAAACCTGGACGTGGAGATGAAAATTACAGCAGACTGCTTATGATTAACAGATGGCTTATTAAAGAATGCTCCTCCAAATCCGTGAACTTTATTGACAATCACAAAATCTTCTGGGAACGCCGTCACTTATACAAACAAGACGGAGTTGGCCTAAAAAAAAGAGGGAAAAACTTTTCACTGCCAACATCTTCAATGCTGTTAATTACACAAGGCCATCTTCCCCAATCCAGGACACTGACATCAGCGCCTCAGCTCAGGAGGCGCCCACAGTTTCTAAACAAACTGATAACCAGCTATCTTCCAGGACTCCAGCTGAAAACACGTCACCAACACTGACTGTAAGACAACACCAGGACCTGTCCCCTCAGAACAGTACTGGAACATAGGATAGCTCCATACAGCCGATGTTCCTTAACTTTACAGAGAAAATGGATCTACAAGTTCAGCTAGGACCGTCTCTCTTAAGTTCCCAAAAAGCATGTTTGAGTTCCGAACCTCCTGATTATGGCCCAACAAAACAATCAGACCAACATCAACTCTATATCTCTGACGTCTGAGACAGTGGCCCAGACATTAATAAACCTGTCACTCTCCAGAAAGCGTCTGACCCCCTGGCGGTAAGGTACAGGAGCATCCCTGTTAGAATTACTAATAGAACAATAGCAAGGAAACAGTGCCCTAAAATCAAATCTCAGACTAATCCCCTGTTTTAAGCAACCTCAAGCTATGGAATTATCTACCCCCAAGACACTTAAGCTGGCTCTACTAAATATAAGATCACTATCAGCAAAGGGACTTTCAGTTAACGACTTCATCAATGAGAACAATATTGATGTTATGTTTCTTAAAGAAATATGGCTGAATGACAACAATGAAACACATGTACTCATTGAATCAGCAACCCCTAATTACAATTTTTTGAGTGAAAATCGTAAATATAAAAGAGGTGGAGGGGTTGCTGCAATCTTTCATGATTCATTAAATTGTAAAAAGGTTTCCCTGGGAAGTTTTGACTCTTTTGAATATTTAGGAATTGAGGTAAAAGACCATAAATGAACTCTAACTGAATACAAAACCCCAAAATATGTGTCAAATTTTTTCAATGACTTCAGCGAGCTGTTATCTATGATATGCATTGAATGTGACTGTCTAATAATTATGGGAGACTTTAACATCCATGTTGACAACACAATAGACAGGAAGGCAGCAAGCTGAATTATGTACTTCAAAACTTTGGTTTGACTCAACATGTTAAACAGCCGACACATAATCTTGGACACACTCTTGACTTGATTATCAGCAAAAGTATAATTATCTCTAAAGTCTCTGTAATTGATGTTGCTCTGTCAGATCATTTTTCTGTTGTTTTTGAAAGTACAATCTATGTTGACTCGCTTAGAAAAACATGTTATCACAGAACGCCTGTTCCCAGACAGCACAGCTGAAACCTTCAATCAAATCTACTCCTGCACCTCACTTCCAGGCTGTAAACCAGATTATGTTGCCCCTGTTATAGTGAAAATTATATCTGGGAAAAAAAAAAAAAAAACAAAAAAAAAAACCCCACCTTGGATAAACACCTCACTTGTAAGAAATGAGAAAACCCTCTGTCGAAGGGCTGAACGTAAATTGCGTAAAACTCAGCTTCACATTTACTATGAAATCTACAAAGAAATGCTGCAAAGTTATCACTCTTCACTAAAACATGCAAGAGAAACATTTTTTCAGAAATCATAAACAAAAACATCAACAACGCTCATGCTCTGTTTGCCACAGTTGACAGGTTGACAAACCCTTCCGTGATTTTACCACCTGAACTCCACTCTACCAGGGCCTGCAATGAGTTTACCAACTTTTTCACAGAGAAAATTACAAAAATTTGACAAGAATCAGTTAGCGGACCCGGAATTTCAGCCTCGACACAGGAGTGAACAGTAAACTTGTTTTTATTGGACAGCAGGGAGAATGCTACGCGTAGGAGGTGGACCTCCAATCGCCGCTCTGAGAAGAGAGGAGATAGTTCAGTGAACCACACAAAACCCAGGAAGTAACAACTGGCGGAGGAGGTTACACTGACCTGGATGGTGGTGTGACGGGGAGCGGGACCAGACCCCTGATGGGTAACGGCTGAGAGGCGTCCAGGAACGGGAGCGAGGATTAGCGCATCCAAAAGGTAGGCCGCGGGGGCAGAACTTAACTCTTGGTCAGACGGGCAGGGGTCGAAGTCGGGAGATCCGAAAACAGGAAACAAGACCAGGGGGGCAGGCTAAAAATCCGAGACCAGGTCACAGGCAGGGGTCAATGTCCAGAAATCCGAAATCCAACAAGTATCCGACAGGGGCAAGGCGTAGGGGAAAATCCAAGAGATGTGAAAGGGGTCGTGGCACAGGAAGTCGGTTCGAGTACGCTGGAGAATTACTTGCTTTGAGGCTTTCATAATCTGGCACTGGAGGAGAGCAGAGAAGGAGAATATATAGGGCGTAGCCCAGGTGTAGGAGAGGTAATCAGCGGAGGACACAGGTGACAAGAATGAACATAATTACCACAGGAACGAGGCATGGCATGGCAAACACAGGCATGATTATCACAAAATTAGAAGGTTAATCTGCTCATTAATCTGCTCATCAGGTATTACAGCTAAAAAGTAGTGATCAGGCCCGAAACCTGGGTGTAGTAATGGACTCAGACCTGAACCTTAAGGAACACATAAAAATAGTTACATAGTCGGCTTTCTACCACCTGAAGAACATCTCCAGAATTAAAGGACTAATGTCACAACAAGACCTAGAGAAAATTATGCATTTTTAGTCGTCTCGATTACTGCAACAGTGTCTTCGCAGGTCTGCCAAAAATATCAATCAGACAGCTGCAGCTGATCCAAAATGCTGCTGCTCGTGTTCTCACTAAAACCAGAAAAATAGAGCACATCACCCCGGTTTTAAAGTCCCTACACTGGCTCCCTGTAGCACAGAGAATAGACTTTAAAATACTTCTATTACTTTATAAATCACTGAACGGTCTAGCACCACAACACATCAAAGACCTATTATCGTCGTATCAACCCTCCAGAACACTCAGGTCTTCTGGTTCTGGTCTACTTTGTATCCCCAGAACCAGAACCAAACATGGAGAAGCAGCTTTCAGTTTCTATGCACCAAATCTGGAACAAACTCCCGGAAAACTGCAAAACAGCCGAAACACTAAATTCCTTAAATCAAGGCTGACAACTCACCTGTTTAGAGCTGCCTTTGATTAGTAGTCCGCAAACAAATTCAGTTGCTCTGAACAAAATATTATTAAAATATTATTAGAACATTACTGGGTTTTTTTGGGATGTTTGTAATGATGTTTTTTGTTTTTTTTTTTGATGATTGTAATGTAATTCTACTGATGTTTTTATGATGTAAAGCACCTTGAATGCCTTTCTGGAGTTTTTAAGCTGGTGGAAACAGACAATACTATGCTATACAAATGCTATACAAATAAATTTTTACTTTTTTTTACTTACTTTCTTGCGCTCCAGGTTTAGAAAGATGCAAGCAAGCGCAAAGGACCAAGCTCCCAGCAGCATGTTTTTGAGCAAACAGAAAGCGAGACTCAGGTCTTAACTTTATCCCTCCCCATGGCACGCAGCCTCCAACCAAGAGTGCATGGCACATCCTTATTATTCTGCTGGCATCCAGGTACAGCACGAATCTATCCTGCAGCTCTATTTACAGGCAGACCATGTACCTATCACTGTTTGTGGCCCAGCACATCACAAACGCATGCTCGGCTCTGGGGTTGACATAAAAGCAGGTTGCCAAATGCTTGCGTATGATGATCAAAGTCTTGGCTTCGTTTAAGTACAAAAAATAGCCTGTGACTCAGAGCAGCTGTCTGTCGGGTTCCATGTGGCAGTGGCATAAGAGCACATTGCCGAGTGTTACAGTGAGTTACAGGTCAACAATGATCGAGCACCAGACAAGGTCTGAATTGGATTCCTGTAACGGAGACTTTATTCTTTTGCAAACCTTATTAGTGGCTGCTATGTTAATGATTTACACCCTTGTAATGGATTTGCTCAACTGTGGTTGAGTTCAGTTCAAGGTAGTGCATGTTGAAAAATGTTGGAATGTCAATGTCACAATGATACTGTTTTGGATCTGAATGATAAGGAGCTACACTATATTGCCAAAAGTATTTGCTCACCGATCCACATTATCGGAATCAGGTGTTCCAATCACTGACATGGCCACAGGTGTATAAAATGAAGCACCTAGGCATGTAGACTGTTATTACAAAGATTTGCGGAAGAATGGGTCGCTCTCAGGAGGTCAGTGAATTCCAGCATGGTACTGTGATATTATGCCACTTGTGCAACAAATCCAGTCGTGAAATTTCCTCACTCCTAAATATTCCACAGTCAACTGTCAGCTGTATTATAAGAAAATGGAAGTGTCTGGAAATGACAGCAACTCAGCCATGAAGTGGTAGGCCACGTAAACTGACGGAGCCAGTTTAGCAAATGCTGAAGTGCATAGTGCGAAGAGGTCACCAACCTTCTGCAGAGTCACTCACTACAGACCTCTAAACTTCATGTGGCCTTCAGATTAGCTCAAGAACAGTGTGCAGATATCTTCATGGAATGTGTTTCCATGGTTGACCAGCTGCATCCAAGCCTTCCATCAGCAAGTGCAATGCAAAGAATCGGATGCAGTGGTGTAAAGCACACCGCCACTGGACTCTAGAGCAGTGGAGGCGCATTCTCTGGAGTGACGAATCACTCCTCTCCATCTGGCAATCTGATGGACAAGTCTGAGTTTGGCAGTTGCCAGGAGAACAGTACTTGTCTGACTGCATTGTGCCAAGTGTAAAGTTTGGTGGAAGGGGAATTATGGTGTGGGGTTATTTTTCAGGAGCTGGGCTTGGCCCCTTAGTTCCAGTGACAGGTTGGGATGGCCCCCTCCTGTTCCAACATGACTGCACACTAGTGCACAAAGCAAGGTCCATAAAGACAAGGATGAGCGAGTTTGGTATGGAAGAACTTGACTGGCCTGCATAGAGTCCTGAACTCAACCCGATAAAACACCTTTGAAATGAATTAGAGTAGAGACTGTGACCCAGGCCTTCTCATCCAACATCAGTGTCTGACCTCAGAAATGAGTTTCTGAAAGAATGGTCAAAAATTCCCATAAACACTCCTAAACCTTGTGGAAAGCCTTCCCAGAAGAGTTGAAGCTCTTATAGCTTAAAAGGATGGGTCAACATCATATTAAACCCTATGAATTAGGAATGGGATTGCACTCAAATTCATATGTGTCTGAAGGGAGGCAAGCAAATACTTTTGGCAATATAGTGTATATCGTTGATGTGGACAATTGCATTTTTTAGAACTGCTATCCAGAGCATTTAAGCTGGAAGTCTGAGATGTGTGGCAACATTGTGGCAGTCTTCAATCAGGGGAAGATACAGGTGAATTGGATGAGATTGTTAATAGCAAGACACAGGGAAACGCAAAGAAACCAGGCATGAACATTACATTACAGGCTCAGGTTATCAGAGAGAAGACTGGTTTGGAGGAGGTGACAATAGAAAATAGGGAATGTGGGATATGGCACTGCCTTGCTTCATGGATTACTACATGTCAGCCCAGATTAGACCCCTAGTGACCTGGTGTAACCCAAACTATGAGGCTAAATGGAAGGACATTGATCTTTCCTTTCTGGACTTCCCTCTACAGTCTGTTCTGGGCTGCCTGGACAGGCTGCCCAATGTATACCAGTTACAAAGCATGTATGAGTTTTCCCTTGAAAAAGTGGAGGTCACCAGCGCAACTTTGGCTGGAGTATTGACTAACCAGTACCCACCCACCACCTTTGCATGAGTAATGGTGATGTGTTGCTGTGGAGTCAACCCTCTGAGGTCCAGGGTGAAATTGGATGTTTTTGGACTGTTTTTAATTTTCTTTTTTATTTCACACTAAAAATAGTTTAACCTGCCATGTTTGGAGTCAGTCTTAGCACAACCTCCCAAGTGTGATTTTCAAGTTTTTCTTTTTTTTTTACTTTTGACCTACTGTATTAATACAATAGCCTAAAATCACCTATTGTACCTATTGTGAGTGTCAATGGACGTTATCACTTTTGTGTAGTATCTCACTGTGAGAGTTTAACACCAAGATAGCAGTGTTGTAGTACTTGAGACCGGTCTCAAGACCACTTTTTAATGGTCTTGGTCTCGACTCGGACTCGACTGCATTTGGTCTCGGTCTTGTCTTGGTCTTGGACATTGAGGACTCTGGATTTTATTTCAAGACTGATCAAAACCACAACTGTGGAAATAACACTAAATCTTCAGAATATTATCAGTTTCTTTAAGATCCTTCTTTTTATTGGATGCACGTACTGCTTCAAATCCAAGCATTAACGTGTCTCATTGGTAACATGCTTTTGTTAACGCTGTCGCGCACACCCCCTTTCACCCGCGCAGGCTGCAGCACTTCGATTGAAAGTCACAAGACTGAGAACTGAGAACGGGATAAGATGTCTGCCAAATAATCAGCTATAAAATTCGGCTTTTTTAAATCACAAAGAATATATTTGTAAAACAACATTGAAAAAAAAGCATACAGCGCAATGTAAGTTCTGCATTGCTTCACTATCAGACAGTGGTGGGCCGTCAGTGTCAGTGACAGTCAGGGCCAGCAAGGCCTTCTCTGCTGACTTAACATAACCAGAAATCATGATTATAATTATGATAAAGGTTCATTTAATTTTCAATTTTCTTTCCCTAGATATCTAAAAGTATTCATATTATCTTCATGGCATATTATGCTTCTTCCAGTGCTGTTCATTACAGCTAGAGCCTATCACAGCAGTCAATGGATGAGAGGGGGTCCATCAAATGCCCAACACAAAGATGCTCAGTACAAATGACCATGCACACATGCTTTCATGCCTAGAGGCCATTTAGAGTCATCATTTAACTTAAACATGCATGTTTTTGAAATGAAGGGCGAAATTGAAATACCCATAGAAATCCTTGCTATGCCTGGGAAGAAAGTGCTAGCTCTACCCAGAGAGGCTTCAGTCAACAGTCCAAATAGGAATCTTTCTGCTGAAGACACAAACGCCACTAAATCTTTTAGTGAATCAAATCTTGAATATTAAATTTCTATTTCTACTGCTTATCCGTGGTCGGGTTGCGGGGGCAACAGATCCAGGAGACAAACCCAGGCATCCCTTTCCTCAGCACCACTCTCCAGCTCCTCCTGCGGGATCCCAAGGAGTTCCCAGGCCAGGGAGGATACATAATCCCTCCAGCGAGTTCTGGGTCTGCCCTGAGGTCTTTTCGCAGTGGGACATGCCTGAATAAACAAAAGAGAGGCATCCAAATGGCATTCTAATCAGATGCCTGAACCACCTTAACTGGCTTCTTTGAGTGCAAAGGGGCAGTGGATCTACTCCGAGCTTCCCCTGGATGATGGAGCTCCTCACCTTATCTCTAAGGCTGAACCTGGCCACCTTGCGAAGGAAGTTCATTGTAGCCACTTGTATCTGGGATCTCATTCTTTTGGTCATGAGCCAAACCTCATGACCATAGGTAAGGGTTGGAACATAGATGGACCAGTAAATCGAGTGTTTTGCCTTTTGACTCAACTCTTTCTTCACCTCGACCAATAGAAGCAGCGCCCTCATTACTGCAGACAAGGCCCTGATCTGTCAATCCATCTCCCACTTCATCCTACCACTTGTGAACAAGACTCCCAGATACTTGAACTACTCCACGTGATGCAGAGACTCACCCTGACCTGGAGGGAGCATTCCACCCATTTCCAATTGAGAACCATGGCCTCAGATTTAGAGGAGCTGACTTTCATTCCAACAGCCTCACACCTGGCTGTGAACCGTCCCAGTGCACACTGAAGGTCATGGCCTGAAGACGCCAACAGAACCACAACATCTGCAAAAGCAGAGACAAGACCCTGAGGTTCCTAAACCAGACCCCCTCCTCTCCAAGACTGTGCCTCAAGATCCTGTCCATGAACACCAGAAACAGGATCGAAGATAAGGGACAGCCCTGGTGGAATCCAACCTGCACCAAGAACAAGCTCAACTTTGTGCCAAGAATGTGTGACACAGCTCCTTCTTTGGTTAAACAGGGACCGGAGAGCCCTCAAAAGCAACCCAGACACCCCATACTCCCGCAGAACCCCCACCAGAATGTTTCACTCCCTTGTTGGTCAAATGACCTGATCAGCCACCATATACATTTCCCTAGTCTCGCTTATGAGGCCAGTTAGTGCTTTAGTTTCATATGTTAAAGATTTAGCTTTGTTGACCTCTTTTATGGGCCAAAAGTGAAAAGGTATTTAGAATTTTTGTAAATAAATTGGAAACCCTTTTTTCAAATTTTCTGTGTCTCTCTTGCTGGTTTATGTCTTTACTCACACCGTATAATCAACTAAGACCTGTGAGACAAAAATTTCATTATCTCTTAGTTTTTCTTTCAGTAATACCCTAATCAGTCAGAGCAGCATTTTAGAAAAACAAAACCTGCTCAGAAGTATGTTGCTAAGCAGGAAATAGAAGATAAGTTTTTCTTATGCTGTCTTAACTTTACAAATTCAGTCATGTATGAATCCACATCTCTCCATATCTCTAATTCTTCCAAACCCTCATGTTCTTCTTAAACATGTGGTGACAACTGCTGTCAGCTGTGTAAAATAAAGACACATTAAAAAGCACAATATGGTATTGAAGAGAACTTGCACAATTCTCTTCATATTATTGTTTTTTTGTTTGTTTTTTGTTTTTACTCAGTACAGAGAAAACACATTTATTATATTTGATAAATAAACACTGGAAGTGTTAAAATATAATACTGGAATACTAGAATGTCTTATAAATCAGTGAGGGACTCATGAATGCATATTAAGTAAGCTTTGTTATCTTATGTTTCTATTTCTAAACATTTTAGCTTCAAACCATATTGACCTCATTCCTCACATTATCCTGGATGCTTCCAAATTGCTCTGTTTTGTAATGGTTGCAGTTTTTAAACCCCCAGATGACTTTTTTGTTGTAAAGTCAGTTAGGTTTGCACTTAGACCTGTTCAAGGTGTTTCCACCTCTTGCACAATGACTGCTAAAGATAGGCACCAGCTACCTTGCAATCCGAAAAGGAAAAAGCAGGTAAAAGCAAATGGATGGAATTTTGTTTGTAACTACAGCGTACATGATTCAGAACAAATCAGCTGTCCTTGTAATAAAATCACCAAAAGACATTTTAAAGGCCTGACATGGCATGCCAATCAAATTTGCATGTCATATATCTTAAATATCCTGTTTACAATGTTTTCCTTTATAGAAATATATTAATGTATAGACAAAGTAGACTTTGCATAGAGGGTCAAGCTAATGGCCCTAAAAGTTGCAAAATTTCTAATCTAGTTTTTTTTTTGTTGTTGTTGTTGTTGTTTGTAAGGAGCCAAAGGTGTGGTCACCTGAAATGTCAAACTTTATTTTGCATCCTTCATACAACATAGACAAGGCAGTATCTTTAACAACAATAAATCTAAAAAGCCAGACTTTATTGTTTGGGGTTTTGCCAGAGTATATTTTTTACTGATAAAATAATGGGTATTGAGTTGACAGGCAAAGTCTTGTGGTATAGCTTGTATTTAGTATCGCCATACAACAAAAAAGCATCTTGTTTGATTTATTACTGTCAGGATTTCTGATTTATGTTTGTTTTGTTACAGAACCTTTTTTTTCTGTATTCATGATTTATTCTCTCGAGTTGCAGGTGTTTGACAGTTTTTCCCTTTCTCCCAGTTTTATTGTTTGAGAAGATCCCCTTGGAGTCTTGTTTTGAAGTCATAAATTACTGGACTTCAGTTGTTGAGGTATAGTTAGTAAATTAAAAATTGTGAGAAAATTTTCAGCTGCAGTCTCACTGATTCCTTTCTGTTTGTAACCAAATAAAAAGTGAGCCGTGCTGCTGTATGGCCGATTTTCTTTTTTTTTTTGGTTGTTTTTTTAAGCTCACAGTCTGTTTGTTGTGTGCACAGCTTGTGTGTGTGTGTGTCCATATATATCTCAAATCACATTATTATATAGACAATATTTATATTGCCTGGCAATACATTGCTTAAGACATTGGCTATTCTGGCATGCCACAGTATTCCAGGTGTGTTTTTGGCTTAAGAGTGCAGCTGACAAAGAATAGACGATTTAAGTGAATTTAATTAGATTACAACTGAATTAGGTTTTAGATAAGAATACATTAAAGAGAAAGGGATAGATTAAAGAAAAAACCCTAACTGAAAGTTAATAACATGTTCGTCAAACAGATTATTTCTGAATGAAGCTTCTTGCCTTTGGAAACCAGTATATAAATAGAGAGCATATTTTGTTTGTTGTTTTAACTAAAGGTCAACAGTAGTTTGTTGTAGCTTTTCTTTATATGAAAAAGAAACATTGCAAACCTTTTAAAAAAACTTTATTTGTTCAAACTTTTATCTATCATCTCTAGGAGTGGTCATAGAAGTTTCTGTGAAATCATGTGACCAGTGTTTTTCTCCTCCTCAAACAGAGTAATAAAACCTCAGAGCACTGACTCCTTTTTGCTCTTCCTGCTGTCTCAGCCTCAGGGTGCTTTGCAAGGAGCTGTTATATAATCAACAACACAGGTAGGATAACTTTCCAATAATGAGATCTGAACTTCAAAATCTATACAGACCATATATAATGACAATAAAAGATTTACATAACTTCCATACCATAGATATACAATGAAATATGTCTATACATAAATTTAAATTTGACATTTAAAATAAATAAGGAAAACAGCGACTAAAGCCAGGGACGATCTTAGTGATAGTCAAACTTTAATTTAGCTCATGAGCCCATGTAACATTCTTTCACACCGGTGTGTTGTTTTGAGAAAGAGTTGTTTTATAAGTCTGAAAAACAATTTTAAAAAACTGGAACTCATTTGGTTTGCTACTAGCCTAGCCTGGATCAAGGCTTTTGCCTTTTTCTCCATACTCCATACTGATGTCACGGCTTATAAATTACTAACTACTGGTAACTATTTGCAGAACATCACTTCAAAAATGACCAAACTCTCCTTTTAAGTGCAGAAATATAGTGTGAGGCTGTTCTTTCTCATGCACTTAGAAAAAGTGTAGAATCGGTTTAAATATAATTAAATGACAGCAGCAACATCTGTTTTTCAGACACCAAGACCTGTTTTGACCTCACTGGTGTGAAGATCTCTGAACCACTTCAACACAATGGAAAGAATGTAAGTAACGATTAAATTTTTATAATCACTGACACAAAATGCAATGGAAATAGAGTAACATCTTTTTATGTTAACTCAAAACAACCTAACAGCAAACTAATAAACTAATCATTTCAATATGATGAGATTAATGCTGCACTGCATTTAGCAGCAGTGCAAATAAATGTTAGTCATCAAATAAAGGAAGCAATAAGAAACAAAAGAAAGAGAAATGATCACGTGATAATTGATTTAACTTTTACATAATGAAGTTTGAACCTAGCTAACAGGAATAATTTTGGTATCTAGGAGGTTAAATAATTTAAAGATTGTTTTTGATTGATTTAAATTATCTGTGTGTCTATGTGCACCTTCTCTCTCCTGGATAATGTAATGTATACCTTTTTGCCTTTTTACATCTTATTTATGCAACTACAGAGCTTCAGTCTTAGCATCATGTGCTTTATAACAAAAGCTTACCTTGTGTAAATCTTTGTACCAAGGGTTACAGAGATGAGGTAAAATAATCAGAACCTCTTCTTTTCTGTTTATTTGGTGTTCAATTTTTAAATAGGTTTGGAAATTAATTGTATAATCTAATGTGAATTCTTCATTAAATGCAAGTTCACAACTTGCTTAGATGCTGATCAGCTATCTAAAGATGTTTATCTGACATACACATGTAGCCCAATTATCACAAGAAATGGCTCTGACAGGGTAAAGTTGTTCAACAGACCTTAAATCAGATGCCATCACTTTCTAAGCACTTTTTCAAATCTGTCAGCAGTTTTGTTGTTTGCTTCAACAAAACAGTTTTCACAGTTTCTTCAACTGTCTTACAAAATATATCTAAACACAGACCAATTGTGTTCAGATAGATATTATAGATATGTCTTATAGCTATAGATATATTTTCATCAAAACTTGAAGTGGTGAACTTTTGAAATTTACCTTATAGTTTAGCCAGTGCCCTTTGAATAAAAAAACATTAACAGTTATGGTGACCAAAAGTTTCTGTCTTTCACAGTGCACAAATATATTTGATATAAATGATAGTTTTCACACAGCAACGGTATATTTGAGGCTCAACTTCCAGTTTGCATTTCATTTTTTCTGAAGGGTGGTGCTATGTGCTCCCGCTCCTACCTTTGCTACACACAAAAAAGTGGGCAGTCAATGCAACTGTTGACTTAGCAGAGTCTCTGCAGCTTATGCTACTTAGCGTGTTCTTCTTTTTGTTGTACTGTTTCATCTTGGCTGCCCCTGTAAATCCTGAATATTGTCAACAAATTTGTCGTGTCAAAACTTACATATTTGAGGAACTTTTTTCACTTCTTGGAACTTTTTTTATGGACTCGAGTTAATTTGAATCAGTCACTAAAGTGATCCACTTCACTTGAGTTACATATGAGAAAAATCTGAGTGGAGCAGTGGACAGCTATTTAAGCTGTCCGGGGAGCAGTCATGGATTAGGTGTCTTCCTCAAGGACACCACGACATATGGGCATAGCAGAGATTCAATCCTGCCACTTTCCTGTCCCAAAATTGCTGCCCTACCACTGTGCCACAGCCGCTAAGTTATTTGTATATAAAACATACAGGTGCTGGTCATAAAATTAGAATATCATGAAAAAGTAGATTGATTTCAGTAATTCCATTTAAAAAGTGAAACTTGTATATTATATTCATACATTACATACAAACTCATATATTTCAAATGTTTATTTCGTTTAATTTTGATGA